>NC_137902.1:53624598-53806152 GCF_963455335.1 Martes martes
CATGAACCGATAGCTCATTTATTTTTAGCACTGAATAATATTCCATTGTCTAGATGTACTGCATTTTATCAATCCATTCACCTGCAGAAGGATATTCATTGTTTCCAGGTTTTGGCAGTTAGGAATAAAGCTGCTAGAAACATATGTGTGCAGGTTTTTGCGTGGACTTAAGTTTTCAGCTCCTTTGAATAAATTCCAAGGAGTGCAGTGCTGGATTATATGGTAAGAGTGTATTTGCTTTTGTGAGAAAACACAACTGTCTTGCAAGGTTACTGTACTATAGGAGTGCTGACAAGACTGACTCCATCTTTGGCCCTCCATTTTGTTCTCCCCTCTGGTGCACAGATGGCGCTACTGTAGATAACTAGTATAGAGCCTCTCTGGCACACATGTGGCACCACTTTAGTTAACTAGTGGATCTTCTGGCACACAGATGGCACCACGTTAGATTACTACCCTTGATGTCACCACCATGCCCTTTGCTCCATAAAAAGCTGGGTATTAAGGTCCAGATAGGGGTGGAAAGTAGGGGCAGAGAATAGTGGTAAAGGGTACCTATGTGCTGCGGGATTGTCTGTCCCCTCGTCCTCCCTGTCATGTAAGTTACCCTGAGTAAAACTCTGTAAGCTGTATGTTGTGACTTGCTTCTTTTTTCCGTATTGAAGTGTCTTCTCAGTCTGGAGGATACACTTCTGACCCTCCTCCACCTTCTAACATTCACCTTTATGTATTCGTATCAGTAATAAATGAGAGTTCCTATAGCTCCACATCTCCTCCAGCATTTGGTATTGTCAGTGTTCCATATTTTGGTTACTGTAACTGGTGGGTATTATATATCAGTATTTTAATATACATTTCCCTGAGGACATATGGGAAAAGATGGTGTGGAGCATCTTTCTATATGTGTATTTGCCATCTGTATATCTTCTTTGGTGAGGTGTCAGGCAATTCATTATAACTTTTAGGATTTATATTTTGTGTTTCTTTTAAATGGTAGAAGTTGAGGTTTTTGGTTTTTTTTTTTAAGATTTTATTTATTTATTTGACAGAGAGACAGATCACACGTAGGCAGAGAGGCAGGCAGAGAGAGAGGGGGAAGCAGGCTCCCTGCCAAGCAGAGAGCCCGATGCGAGACTCGATCGCAGGACCCTGGGATCATGACCTGAGCCGAAGGCAGAGGCTTTAACCCACTGAGCCACCCAGGCGCCCCCCCCCTTTAAGAAGAAACCACATATATCCCATTTCCTAGTTTTCTTCCTTATCTGCTGTAATGAAATCTTTTTGTCCCTGTTCAGTTTCTTTTTTTCATTGTCTGTCAGTTAACACCAGCATTTTCATGTTTTGATTCTTAAATAATTTTTTTATGTGGGGTATTTATTTTTGTAATGAATGAATTTCTATTGTTTGCTCTTTTTGTCTTTTGTTAAAAAATAACAAAGCAAGAAATACAGATTTCTAGAAAGACGAATATATGGGATTTAATTGAAAGATTAAAGTGTTTGGAGAGACTAATAAAATTTACAAGTGCTTTTTCAGGTGACAGCAGAGGTTACCTGAAGTTACTAGGCAAGCAAATTGAAAGCAGAAGGAAAAAAAAATTATGTGTCTTGCTTATTACACCTTAAATGTCAGCTGTTAAATTCAGAATCAGGGATTTTTGCTACTTTTAATATTTGAAATTTTATTAAAAAATTAGAATGGGGAAGCCTCATTGTACTATGTGGTTGATAAAATAAAGTGGAGTTATTTCAGGCAACAAAGATCGTAGGCTAGGAAAGTAGAATACATGGTTTTTATTTCTTTTATTTTTTATTTTTAAAGATTTTATTAGCAAGCAGGAGTAGGGGTGAGGGGGAGAGGGACAAGCAGACTTCCTGAGCAGGAGCCCATTGCAGGGATTGATGCTAAGATCATGAGATCATGATCAGAGCCCGAATCGAATCCAGTGCTTAACCAACTGAGCCACCTAGGTGCCTCTATTTTGGAGATTTCTAATGTGCATTTTTAAAAGATTATTCTAGAAAAAAGAAATTACTCTGGCTAATGTACAGAATGAAAGCAAGGAGTTAGTATAGGAGACAATTGCTGAAATCCAAGCTTGATAGGATGGTGGTATCGACTTGGATATAGAAGTTTATGGATTAGCATACTGTTTAGAAAACTGTGACTTACAAAAATAGTTTGAAATAATTTCTTTTGATAGAAGAATATTTAATATTTAAATATAGAGAGATCATAATATACAAAGTAATGATTTTATTCTTAGTAAAAGGCTTCAGGTGCCACAAGGAAGGCCAGAAAAGCCTTACATCCAGTATATGAGGAAATGTTTATTAGTGGAGTATGTATTGGGTTCTCACATCTCTGAAGCTTACATTGTTGTATGGCTTTACCTAGTTCAGATCAGATTGGGCCTGCTGTTAGAAAAGTATAAAGTGGTGAGCTGTGTACTAGTTTATTTCTGTGTACTAGTTATTTCTTAAAACTAGACTATTTATTTTAATGGCTGATATCATTTATACTTCTTGGCTTTAGCAAGGTAGAACCAGCATTCAAGGTCAAAATAACATTTATGATTAAGAAATATATAAAAATTATCCTGTTTATGAGACTATCTGAAAATAATTTATTTTCTAAGTGCCTTTTATTTATAATTATTTATAATAATAATAATTTTTAAAAGGCCTTTTGACTTAGATGTGGGGTCCTATCTGGTTTTTACCTTTATTTATCTTCTTAGAGCTACTTAATGTTTCCTTAAGTACATTTTCATCACCTGAGATCGGTAGAAGTAGATAATTTAAACCAATCGCTAGGGGAAAAACAAACATTTTGTAGAGAACTGCCTCTCAAAATAAAAAATACAATGATCATTAAATGGTTTAACAGGAATACCAAAGAAACAGTTTATTACTATTTTTTAAAGATTTATTTATTTGTTTTAGAGAGAGCGAGCGAGCATCCACTGGTGCAGAAGGGACAGAAGGAGGGGGAGAGAGAAACTCGAGCAGATGGCTGAGTGTGGAGCCTGACACAGGACTTGATCTCACAACCCTGAGATCAGGACCTGAGCCGAAGCAGGAGTCTGATGTTTAACCGGCTGTGCTCTCCAGGCGCCCCAGAAACATTTTTTTTTATGCTATTTTAAACTGCCTAGAGCTTAGCAACCAAATTATTGCCTTACTACTTTATTTAAATTTGAATTTAAGCAAAACTTGATGGAGATGAGAAAAATAAAAGACTACTACTATGTATAGTAAATACAGATATAGAAAAATGAAATAGAATTTAAAAATCTTATATTTTAAAAATTGTATATACAATAACATTGACTTATATTTTGCTATGCATTTCTTTGAGGTTTAGCATGTGTTTAGATTTGTATGACAGTCCCACACAGAATATAGATTTTCCGTCAGGATACAGGATATCCCCTCCAAAATTTCTGTGTGGTTCCATTGCAGTCAAATCTACCTACCTGTAACCTCTGGTAGTCTGATCTGTTCTCCATCTCTCCTGTTTTACTTTTCCAGAATCTCATATAAAAGTGTGGAACCTTTTGAAACTGATTATCTTTCATCATCAGCATAATATCTTTCAGATTCTTGTTGAGCATGTCAGTAATTCATTCCTGATTACTGGGTAGTTTTCCATTGTATGGATGTACTGGAGTTTGTTCATTCAACTGTTGGAAATCATTTAGGTTATTTACAACTTTGGTAAGAATGAATAAAACTGCTGTGAACACTTCATGTACAGGTTTTTGTGCAAACCTGAGTTTTCATCTCTAAAGTGTCTTGGAGTGTATCATCTTTTATTCCCTCCAGCAGTGTGTGTGTTATAGTTGCTCTGCATCTTTGATATTGTCAGATACTGTTTTAGTATTTTTTTTTAGCCATTCCAGTAGATGTATAGTGTCTCGTTGTGGTTTTCATTATCATTTTTCTAATAGCTAATGATGTTGAGTATCTTTTCACGTGCGTATTTGCCATTTATGTATCTTCTTTGATGGAATGTCTGTTCAGATCACCTGCCCATTCTTCATTTGGGCTTTTTGTATATAATTTATGATGATAGAAAATTCTGGGAAATGCAAATTCATCTATAAGGTAGTGGTGGCACTGGCACTATGTAGGCATCTAGAGTCTGAGAAGGGGAAACTCTTCTTTTTGACTAAGGATCCCAAGAATGTAGGGAAGATACGCCTATTTTTTTTTTTTTTTTTCCTTTTCTATCCTCTGGCACAGTGGTTTTCAGCTAGGCCTAATCCCTCACCACCCTGCACTGTCCTGGGAACATTTGCCAATGTATGGAGACATTTTTGGTTCTCACAACCAAAATTGGGAAGGCGGTGCTCCTAGTGAGTAGTAGCACCTACCTGGATAGAAGTTGAGGTTTGGGCTAGAGGAGAAGAGTGAAGTATAGGAGAACTGAAGGGCTTTGGGAATTTGGGGCTTCTGAGAATTTGGGATAGGTAATGCGGTATTTCTGTGAATTTTCAACCTTTACATCACAGAATCACAGATTGTTAGATAGACTTTTGGAGACTTTGTAACCTGATTCCCTTAATTGTATAGGTAAGAAAATTGAAACCAGATAATATCCAGAATTTAAGTTGAATAGCTGGGGTTTGAATTTAAGACTAATTAGTTGGGGTTCCTGGGTGGTTCAGTCAGTTGAGCACCTGACTTTTGATTTCAGCTCAGGTCATGGCATCGGGGTCGTGGGATAGAGCCTAACGTCTTCGGGCTCCTGCTTAGTTGGGAACCTGCTTCTCCAACTACCTCTGTAGGTCCCCCTTCTTGTGCTCTTTCTCTGTCAAATAAATAAAATCTTTTAGAAAAATTTTTAAAAGTAAGACTTCTAAGTCCAGTGTACTTTGCTTTTTTTACACATCATTGCTCCCTTCTCTCTTTTTCATTAAGGAATACTTTCTGTTTACCAGAAGGCCAAGATGATTGCTGCAAGGCAGGAAAAGATGAAGGGAGGCATTTAGATTACCATCTACTTTGGCTTACCTAGCAAAAGCTCTGTATAAGGGTGAAGATTGGGCATTTGATGTTTCCTTTGTGCTCTGACTTAGAAACCTGACCATGGATGATAGAACAGGAAACTCAATTTTTAGGATGTGTTAGTGTTGAGAACTGTAAGTGAGGCTAAAAGTTCCTTGGAAAGACTTGTAAGCTTAAGGTATGAATATGAGTAGAAGAGAAAAGAGAAGAAAATCAATAAGAAAAGAAAGAAGGAATAGGGTTGCATTTCTTTGGTAGAATGCACCGAAATTGTTTTTTAGACTAATTACAAATAAAATTTAAGGTGGTATTATTTTAATATTTCGTTTTTAGGAGCTTCCTGTGTTTGAATTTGGTCAGAGACTAATCTTGGCCTTTCCTTATAACTACCATCAGGATTTTAGTATACTCTCTCTTGTAGTAATTCTATACATATCAGGAAAACCTTAATGGTTATTTTCTGTTTATGGCTATATTTGATTAAACTGATTAGTAGAGTTTAGCAGAGGCAACTTAAGTTATTTTTTTTTTTTAAAGATTTTATTTATTTATTTGTCAGAGAGAGTACACACAAGTAGGCAGAGAGGCAGGCAGAGGCAGCGAGAGAAGCAGGCTCCCCGCTGAGCAAGGAGCACGATGTGGGACTCGATCCCAGGACCCTGGGATCATGACCTGAGCCGAAGGCAGCGGCCCAACCAACTGAGCCACCCAGGCGTCCCAAGTTATTTTTTTTTTTAAGATTTTTAAAGACTTATCTATTTGAGAGAGAGAGAGCACAAGCAGGGAGAGCAACTGAAGAAGGAGAAGCAGGCTCCCCACTGAGTAGGGAGTCTGATGTGGGGCTTGATCCCAGGACCCTGGGATCATGACCTGAGCTGAAGGCAGATGCTTAACTGACTGAGCCAGGCAGGCATTCCTTAAGATATTTTAAAAGATGTAGTTTAGGGGCACCTGGGTGGCTCAGTCAGTTAAGCAACCAACTCTTGATCTTGATGTCATGATCTCAGGGTTGTGAGATTAAGCCCCATGTCGAGAGTCCACACTGAGCTCAGAGTTAGCTTGGGATTCTGTCTTCTTCTCACACTGCCCCTTGCCTTGCTTATGCATGAGTGCTGTCTCTCTTTAAGATAAATAAATCTGTAAAAAAAAATAAAAGATGAAGTTTAAGTAGTTCATTTACCTATCGCACCCCAGTGTTAACATGTATGTTTTTATTTTGTTAGGTCCTCTATTCTCTGTACAAAATTAAGATGTAATGACTAATAGTATTAGCTACTCCTAATGCTGTAAGTTAGTTCTGCATAGGTTTTCATAGCTCTAATAGTCTTTTGCAACGAGGGTTGCCCATCTGAACCACAGAACAAAGTAAATTATTTCAGTGACACTTAGGATTGAGAAATCATAATCCTATTCGTACAAAACTACTACCATTTTAGATTTATAGGAGAAAAGTTAAGTCATTGTCCAATGGATACGTTAATTCTCTTGTGTAACACCTGTTGAGAAAAACTGCAAGAGGTCAGTAACTATGCTGTGTTGTTAACTCCATACCATGTAGATAACACTGGTGAAAGAGTGCAAGTAAGAAAGATTGTACATATTTTTATCTATTTCATCCTGTTTGGAAAAATATTGTGAGCACTCATAAGTATAATTATTTCCTCAAAAATATGGAACATGTGTAATCATTGTGATTGAATTCAGGTAAATGATGTTTATAAATGGAAAATACCTTACATTAGGAAATACTTTTTAATTAGTAGATTTTTTCCAGTGTCTTTTTTAAATTTAAATTCAGTTAATTAACACATAATGTATTATTACTTTCAGCGGTGGAGGTCAGTGATTCATCAGTCTTATATAATACGTAGTGCTCATTATATCATGGGCCCTCTTTTAATGTCCATCACCCATTTACCCCATCCCCCTGCCACCCTCTGCTACAGCAATCCCCAGTTTGTTTCCTGTCATTAAGAGTCTCTTATTGTTTGTTTTCCTCTCTGATTTTGTCTTGTTTTATTTTTTCCCCTTCTCCCCTGTGATCCTGTTCTGTTTTTTAAATTTCCACATCTGAGTGAGATCGTATGATAATTGTCTTTATCTGGTTGACTTATTTTGCTTAGCATAATACCTTCTAGTTCCATCCATGTCGCTACAAATGGCAACATTTCATTTCTTTTCATGACTGAGTAGTAGTCTGTCACACACATGCGTGTGTACACACACACACACCTTCTTTATCCATTCATCTGTCGATGGACATCTGGGCTCTTTCCATAGTTTGGCTATTTTAGACATTGCTGCTATAAACATGGGGTGCAGGTACCCCTTCAGATCCCTACATTTGTATCTTTGGGGTAAACCCAGTAGTGCAATACTGGGTCATAGGGTAGCTCTATTTTCAGCGTTTTGAGGAACCTCCATACTGTTTTCCAGAGTGGCTACATCAGCTTGTATTTCTACCAACAGTGTAAGAGGGTTCCCCTTTCTCCACATTCTCACCAACATCTGTTGTTTCCTGACTTACTAATTTTAGCCATTGTGAGATAGTATTTCATTGTGGTTTTGATTCATATTTCCCTCATGCCAAGTGACATTGAGCATTTTTTCATGTATCTCTTGGCCATTTGTATGTCTTCTTTGGAGAAATGCCTGTTCATGTCTTCTGCCCATTTCTTGACTGGGTTATTTGTTCTTTGGGTGTTGAGCTTGATAAGTTCTTTATAGATTTTGGATACTAGTCCTTTATCTGATAAGACATTTGCACATATCTTCTCCCATTCGTTTGGTTGCCTTTTGGTTTTGTCTACTGTTTCCTTGGCTGTGTAAAAGCTTTTTGACTTGGTGAAGTCCAAGTAGTTCTTTTTTGCCTTTGTTTCCCTTGCCTTCGGAGACATTCTAGCAAGAAGTTGCTGTGGCCTGTGTTCTCCTGTAGGATTTTGATGGATTCCTGTCTCATATTTAGGTCTTTTATCCATTTTGAGTCTATTTTTGTGATTGGTGTAAGGAGGTGGTCCAGTTTCATTATGCAGGTGGCTGTCCAAAATTTTCCCAACACCATTTGTTGAAAAGATTTTTTTTTTTTCCCATTGGATATTCTTTCCTGCTTTCTCGAAGATTAGTTGACTGTAGAGTTGAGGGTCCATTTCTGAGCTCTCTATTCTGTTCCGCTGATCTATGTTTCTGTTTTTATGCCAGTACCATACTATCTTGATGATTACAGCTTTGTAATAGATCTTGAAGTCTGGCATTGCGATGCCACCAGCTTTGGTTTTCTTCTTCAACATTCCTATGGCTATTTGGGGTCTTTTCTCATTCCATACAAATTTTAGGATTATTTGTTCCAGTTCTGTGAAAAAAGTTGATGGTATCTTGAGAGGGATTGAACTGAATCTATAGGGCAAATACACTGAATGTGTTGCTCTAGGTAGCATAGACATTTTAACAATATTTGTTCTTTCCATCCATGATCATTGAATGTTTTCCATTTCTTCATGTCTTTCTCAATTTCTTTCATGATTGTTCTATAGTTTTCTAAGTAGACTTTCTGAATATCTTCTGGTTTTGGGTGCATCTGTAAAGGGGATCAACTCCTTAATTTCTCTTTCTTCTGTCTCGTTGTTAGTGTATAGGAATGCAGCTGATTTCTGTGCATTGATTTTATATCCTGTCACTTTGCTGAATACCTGTATGAGTTCTAGCAATTTTGGGGTGGACTCTTTTGGGTTTTCTAGATAGAGTATCATGTCATCTGCAAAGAGTGAGAGTTTGACTTCTTTGCAGATTCGGATGCCTTTTATTTCTTTCTGTTGTCTGATTGCTGAGGCTAGGACTTCTAGTACTGTGTTGAACAACAGTGGTGATAGTGGATATCCCTGCCATGTTCCTTACCTTAGGGAAAAGCTATTAGTTTTTCCCTGTTAGAATGATATTCACTATGGGCTTTTCATAGATGGCTTTTATGATATTGAGGTATATTCCCTCTATCCGTAAACTGTGGAAAGTTTAATCAAGAAAGGATGCTGTACTTTGCCAAATGCTTTTTCTGCATCTATGGAGAGGATCATATGGTTCTTGTCCTTCCTTTTATTAATGTGGTGTATCACGTTGATTGATTTGCATATGTTGAACCAACCTTGCAGGCCAGGTGTAAATCCCACTTAGTTGTGGTGAATAATCCTTTTAATGTACTGCTGGATCCTATTGGCTAGGTGAGAATTTTTACGTCTGTGTTCATCAGGGATATTGGTCTGTAATTCTCCATTTTGGTAGGGTCTTTGTCTGGTTTTTGGGTCCAGGTAATGCTAGTCTCATAGAGTTTGGAAGTTTTCTTTCCATTTCTATTTTTGAAACAGCTTCAGGAGAATAGGTATTATTCTTCTTTAAATGTTAAGTTGAATTCCCCTGGGAAGCCATCTGGCCCTGGGCTCTTGTTTGCTGCAAGATTTTTGATTTCTGCTTCAATTTCCTTACTAGTTATGGGTCTGTTCAGGTTTTCTATTTCTTCCTGTTCCACTTTTGGTAATTTATGTGTCTCAAGGAATGTAATCATTTGCTTCAGATTGCCTGATTGGTTGGCATATAGTTACTCATACTATTTTCTTGTAATTGTTTTTCTTCGGTGTTGGTTGTGATCTCTCCTCTTTCATGATTTTATTTATTTGGGACCTTTTCCTTTTTGCTAAGCCCAGCTATGAGTTTATCAATCTTACTCTTTCAGAGAACCAGCTCCTAGTTTCCTTGATCTGTTCTACTGTTCTTTTGGTTTCTATTTCATTGATTTCTGCCCTGATCTTTATTATTTCTCTTCTCCTGCAGGGTTGAGGCTATATTTGCTGTCCTTTATCCAGCTCCTGT
This sequence comes from Martes martes, assembly GCF_963455335.1. NCBI lineage: Eukaryota > Metazoa > Chordata > Mammalia > Carnivora > Mustelidae > Martes > Martes martes. The sequence goes on from NC_137902.1 coordinate 53,634,468, forward strand.
AGGTGTAGGGTTAGGTTGTGTATTTAAGACCTTTCTTGTTTCTTGAGAAAGGCTTGTATTGCTGTATATTTCCCTCTTAGAAACACCTTTGCTGCATCCCAAAGGTTTTGAACAGTTGTATTTTCATGAGTTTTTAAAATTCTTCTTTAATTTCCTGGTTGACCCATTCATTTTTTTAGTAGGATGCTCTTTAGCCCCCATGTATTTCAGTTCTTCCCAAATTTTCTCTTGTGATTGAATTCCAGTTTCAAAGCATTGTGATCCCAAAATATGCAAGGAATAATCCCAGTCTTTTGGTACCAGTTAAGACCTGATTTATGACCCAGGATGTGATCTATTCTGGAGAATGTTCCATATGGACTCAAGAAGAATATGTATTCTGTTGCTTTAGGAAGAAATGCTCTGAATATATCTGTGAAGTCCATCTGGTCCAGAGTGTCATTCAAAGCCCTTGTTTCCTTGTTGATTCTGCTTAGATGATCTGTCCATTGCTATGAGTGGGGTATTAAAGTCCTCTACTATTACTGTATTATTATCAATATGTTTCTTTAATTTTGTTAATAATTGGTTTATATAATTGGCTGCTCCCATGTTAGGGACATAAATATTTACAATTGTTAGATCTTCTTGTTGGATAGACTCTCTAATTATTGATATGGTGTCCTTCCTTATCTCTTGTTGCAGTCTTTGGTTTAAAATCTAATTTGTCTGATATAAGGATTGCTACCCTAGCTTTCTTTTGATGTCCAGTAGCATGATAAACAGTTTCCTGCCCCTTCACTTTAAATCTGGAGGAGTCTTTGGGTCTAAAATGAGTCTCTTGCAGACATCATTTCAATGGGTATTGCTTTTTTATCCGGTCTGATACCCTGTGTCTTTTGTTGGGACATTTATCCCATTACCTATTGAAAGATTTGAATTTAGTGCCATTGTATTACCTGTTTGTGTATATTGTCTCTGTTTCTACCTCTCAGTTACCCTGTATTTAATTCTTGCATTATTATGATACATTTATTACAATTGGTGATCCAATATTGAAACATTATTATTAACTAAAGCGTTTGTTAATATTAGGGTTCATTCTTTGTTGATATTCTATGTTTTTTTTCGTATTGTGGTGAAAAATACATAACACTGAATTTATCATTTTAAACATTTTTAACTTACAGTATAGTAGTGCTAAGTATATTCACTTTGTTGCACAACAAATCCCTATAACTTTTCATCTAGAAATAACTTTTTAAAGATTTATTTATTTATTTATTTATTTGAGAGAGTGAGCAAACGAGGGAGAGAGAGACAAGCAGACTCCTTATTGAGCAGGGAGCCCAATGTGGGGTTCGATCCCAGGTCCCTGAGATCATGACCTGAGCCAAAATCAAGAATTAGATGCCTTACTGACTGAGCCACCCACGTTTGCCTAGAAATAATTTTTTAAATGTATTGCAGTTCTGGTATATACGAGACTGATTAAATTATAAATTTATTTCCTTTTGATTTTTCCAGTGTTCTGTATCATTAAAAAGAAGAAGAAGAATTATAAACCTTTGTTTGGAAGATTGCTGATTAGTGGTAATGTTAGAGATTGTCTTTTCCGGAAATTGGGATTTTTTTTTTTTTACCTTGACTAGTCCTGTGTGATCCTCCATGGGTAGTTAAAGATGACAGAAAGTTTAATGCCTCCTGTATCAGGAGCATTAACTTTGGTTTTGTGATCATAGTGGTCAGAAGTGTGTGGAAGAAGTGATTGTTTAGATTGGTATGAATCAAATAACATTAGTCTTTGTCCAGATTATGCCTGTATTTCTGCTAATCATCTTGGCATTATTCCTTTAAATACTGCTTTTATCCTAAATATATTGTCTTATAAAATTGGAATGACTGTCAAGATCCATGTCCCTAGATAACTCTCTATTCTTGGATTTGACAATGGAGAGATACAGAATTTCAACTCTTAAGAAGAGTGATCATATTTTCAACAAACTGAGAGGGGTGTACATCAACATACGTATGTCATATATGACAGGCCCACAGCTAACATCATAGTGAACAGTGAAAAGCTGGAAACCTTTTCTCTTCTCTTCTTCTTCTTCTTCTTTCTTTTTTTTTTTTTTTAAGATTTTATTTATTTATTTGACAGAAAGAGACACAGCGAGAGACGGAACACAAGCAGAGGGAGGTGGAGAGGGGGAAGCAGGCTTTCCGTCGAGCAGGGGGCCTGATGCAGGGATTGATCCCAGGACTCTGGGATCATGACCTGAGCTGAAGGCAGACACTTAAGGCTTGAACCACCAAGGTGCCCCTGGAAACCTTTTCTTTAAGAAGAGGAATAAGACAAGAATCCCACTCCTGCCATTTTTCCCCAGCATAGAATTGAAAGTACTAGCCAGAGCATTTGGGCAAGAAAGAGAAATAAAAGGCATCCAAATTGTACTATTTGCAAATGACATGATATTATATATTGAAAACCCTAAGCACTCCACCAAAAAACTATTAGATATGATTGTACATTTATATAGTTATATGCATTTATAGAACACATCCAGATTGGTAAGGAAGAAGTAAAACTCTCACTATTTGCAGATGACATGATACTGTATATAGAAAACATTAAAGACTCCACACATACACAACCAAAAAAAACCCAACAAAAAACCCTCCAAAAACTAGAGCTGATAAAGAAATTCAGTAAAGTTGCAGGATACAAAATCAATGTATAGAAATTTGTTGCAAACAGAGCAGAAAGTGAAATTAAGGAAACAGTCTGATTTATATTTTCACCCAAGCCAATAAAATATCTAGAAATAACCCAAGAAGTGGAAAACTTGTAATCTGAAAACTATAAAATACTGATGAAAGAAATTGAAGATGATTCAAAAAAATGGGAAGATATTCCATAATCATGGTTGGAAGAACAAACATTGTTGAAATGTCTGTAATACTGCCTAATGCAATCTACAAATTTAATGTAGTCCATATCAAGTTACCAACATTTTTCACAGAACTAGAATGAACGAATCTTAAATTTGTATGGAACCACAAAAGACCTCAAATAGCCAAAGTAATCTTGAAAAAGAAAAACAGAACAACTCCAGATACCAAGTTATATTATAAAGCAGTAGCAGTTAAAGGAGTATGTTACTGGCATTAAAAAGCAGAGAAATAAATCAGTGGAATAGAATGGAAAACCCAGAAATAACACCACAATTATATGGTCAACTAATCTTCAACAAAGGAGGAATGAATATACAATCAGAGAAAGATAGTCTCTTCAACAAATAGTGTTGGGATCATTGGACAGCCACATGCAAAAGAATGAAACTGGACCACTTTCTTTTACCATACACAAAAGTAATCTCAGAATAGATTAAAGACCTAAATGTGAGATCTGAAACCATAAAAATCCTTAAAGAGAGCACAGGCAGTAATCTCTCTGATACTGGCCATAGCAACATTTTTCTATGACTCCTTCAGCAAGAGAAATAAAAGTAAAAATAAACTATTGGGACTGTATCAAAATAAAAATTTTCTGCACAGTGATAGAAATAGTCCACAAAACTAAAAGGCAACCTACTGAATGAGGGAAGATATTTGCAAATGACATATCTGATAAAGGGTTAGCATCTGAAATATATGAAGAACTGATACAACTCAACACCCAAAAGCCAAATTATCCAATTTAAAAAACAGACAGAAGACATGAAAAGACATTTCTCCAAAGAAGGCAGACAGATGGCCAACGTGTGCATGAAAAAGATGGTCAGTATCACTCATCATCAGGGAAATCAAATCAAAACTACAGTGAGATATCACCTTATGCTTGTTAGAATGGCTAAAATCAAAAACAGAAGAAACAAGTATTGGTAAGGGTGTGGAAAAGAGCCCTTGCATTGTTGGTGGGAAGTCAAACTGGTACAGAGACTGTGGAAAATGGTATGGAGGTTCTTCAAAATGGTAAAAATAGAACTACCCTACAATCCAGTAATCACATTACTGGGTATTTACCCCCCAAATACAAAAACACTAATTCAGAGTGATACATGTACCCCTTTACTTGTAGCAGCATTATTTACAATATCCAAGATAGGGAAGCAGCCCAAGTATCTATTGATTGATGAATGGATAAAGGCAATGTTTTTTGTCTGTACAATGGAATATTACTCGGCGATAAAAAGAATGAAATCTTGCCATGTCGTTTGCAGTGACATGGACGGAGCTAGTGAACTAAGTCAGAAAGACAAATACCATATGATTTTACTCTTATGTGAAATTTAGGAAACAAAACAAAGACTCTATGGAAAAAGAAACAAAAAAAACCAGACTCTTAACTATAGGGAGCAAACTGATAGTTACCAGTATGGCAGTGGGTTAGGGTATAGGGGAAATAGAGGATGGGAATGAAAGAGTACAGTTACCATGATAAAAATAAATAAAATGATTGAAAAATATTTTAGATTTAGTGTGGACTTAGATCACCCATTGAATTTTCAGATCAACCTTAGGCCCTATTCCTAGTTTCTCTTCTTCATTACTCCTGACATGCTTTCTCAGTCTACTTTTTTCACCCCAAAGCCTTGAGACAGAAAAGTGATGGGGGAGGCACATGAGATCACACACCAAGATTTGGTTCTTACTCTCTTTTTACTTAGTATTATTTTAAACTTTAGACTGTCTTCAAGTTATGCAGAGGACATGGTTTTAAGACAGCTCTTTTTTCCTTGTTATTGTTCTGTATTGTTTATGGAGAAAATATTGTTAAACTGGGGTGTAAGCATCTACCATTGTCTTCACCTGCCCCTATTCTCTTTAAATCATATATGCATCATAGCAGAAGTTAATCTAACACTTTATACTTTGGTTTAATGATAAAGATTGAGATTTTTGCTCCATGGGAGTTTGGGCTTACAAAGTCCCAAGTGAATAATCAAATATTAATTAACAGCATCTTACTGGATTAACCCTATAATAAAAATTGTTTAAACAGAAACATTTTATTTATTTATTTATTTATTTATTTATAAAGATTTTATTTATTTATTTGACAGAGAGAGAGTGAAAGAGGGAGCATGAGTGAGGGGAGTGTGAGAGGGAGAAGCAGGCTCCCTGCTGAGCAGGGAGCCCAATGCAGGACTCAATCCCAGGACCCTGGGATCATGACCTGAGCTGAAGGCAGACGTTTAATGGCTGAGCCACCCAGGTACCCCAAACAGAAACATTTTAAATGGAGTTTTATGTTATATGTTAAAATTTTGACTGCTGGTATTGCCATAAAATATAGCAAAGTAGCCATAAAATGTGTGAGGCTTAGAATGGGCTTGAAACTGAAATATGTCTTCATTTTCGATAAATTAATATAAACCCAAGAGTTTGGGGAGGATGGAGAGTAGATGGTTTTTTATGGGACCCCCCGGATGGCTCAATTGGTTAAGCATCTGCTGTCAGCTTAGGTCATGATCCCAGGGTCCTGGGATAGAGTCCTGCATCGGGCTCCTTGCTCAGAGGGTAGCCTGCTTCTCCCTCTCCTTCTGCCTGCTGCTCCCCCTGCTTGTGTTCTCTTTCTGTGTCAAATAAGTAAAATCTTAAAAAAAAGAAAAAAGTTTTTCACAAAGCTTTTTCTAGATTATTCTGTATCGTCTTCACTTTTACACACCCTCACCTTTGCTTTATACAAGTCAATACTTTATTAACACTAATTTCTTTTATAGCAATGCTTAAACTTTCCTTATTGATAGCTGAATTTTTCCATCCGGTGTTTTTCTAATGGCACTTAGGTACATTAAAAGTATTTATTAACCATTGAAACTCTGTAGCTACCTATTTTCTAAGACTTGAATTGAAACAAGGTAGAGATTTTGTTTTATGGAAATTTTAAATATTGAAAGCTTAATCATGATGTCAACACATTAGCCACATCCTAGAGTTTTAGAAAATTTATATTGATCATCACTGTTTCTGTAGTTTTTGGGTAGGTTTGTTTTTAGTTTAAAGTGTACTTTTTCTTTGGTTGAATTATTTTTTTCTTTTCCCTTTGCGCAGTTTGTTTTTCTGAGCAGTTACTCAAGAAGGAAAATTGTCACTCTTCACTAGACATAAATTTATGTCTTTCTTTCTTCACCAGACATAAGTTTCAGGTGTGTGTATGTGTCTGTGTGTGCATATGCACACAAAAAGTGGCCATGGAGGTACTCGATAGATGAAAGAATATTTCTCAGAGTATCAGAAGGATAGCGACCTGCTTTTCTTTTCTTTTTAAGATTTTATTTATTTATTTGACAGATCATGAGGCAGGCGGGGGCGGGGGGCGGGGGGAAAGCAGGCTCCCCGCTGAGCAGAGAGCCCCATGTAGGGTTCAATCCCAGGACCCTGGGATATGACTTGAGCTGAAGGCAGAGGCTTTAACCCACTGAGCCATCCAGGTGCCCAGTGGCCTGCTTTTCCATAGCATCTTCATTTAGCAAGAATATGTACCAAAAAATTTTTGTCAAACCCAACATTTCTGTTAGATGATTCTTTTTCTTACGGTTATCTTTTTTTTTTTTTTAACTGGTAGGGAATTATATAACTTAAATTAACTCTATATTCTCACCTAGATCATTTAAAATAGCTTTCTTTGCTGTTGGAAGATACTTCCCAGAACAGAGTTAGCTGAGGTGTGAGCTTTCCTCATTGAGTCTATCAGTAATGTCACTTTGAGGTATGAAAATGCATCTTTTCTAGACATGAACGTTAATCTCTACTGTATTTTGGCAGTCATCCTGGTGTCTTCAATGCAGAACTTTCAAGCTGATTCATTTAATCTAAAAGAAATGTACAGAGATGTTTTAAAAATTATCCAATATAATTAAAGTCTAATATATTGTTGCATTTTTAATAGTGCCATAGTTGTACAGTAAAGATTATATTTCTAGTAGTTTAACCCATTTCTCAGATAATATGACAAAGGCTTCTAAGCTAGTGCATTCAGCCAAACTCTTTCATAAAGAATGCTTAGTCCAGGGGGCGCCTGGGTGACTTAGTCATTAAGCGTCTGCCTTCGGCTCAGGTCATGATCCCAGGGTCCTGGGATTGAGCTCCACATTGGGCTCCCTGCTCAGCAGGAAGCCTGCTTCTCCCTCTCTAACTTCTCCTTCTTGTGTTCCCTCTCTCTCGCTGTGTCTCTCTGTCAAATAAGTAAATAAAATCTTAAAAAAAAAATGCTTAGTGGGAATGCAAGCTGGTGCAGCCACTCTGGAAAACAGTATGGAGGTTCCTAGAAAGTTGAAATATGACCCAGCAATTGCACTACTGTATATTTACCCCCAAAATACAAATGTGAGGCTTCAGAGGGGCACCTGTATCCCAGGGTTTGTATCAGCAGTGTCTATTATAGTGAAACTATGGAAAGAACCCAGATGCCCATCGACAGATGAATGGATAATGAAGACGTGGTATATAAATATGTATAATGGAATATTATGCAGCCATCAAAAAATGAAATCTTGCCATGTGCAGTAACGTGGATGGAACTAGAGGGTATTATGCTAAGTGAAATAAGTCAATCAGAGAAAGACAATTATATGATCTCACTGATAATGCAGAATTTAAGAAACAAAGCAGAGAATCATAGGGGAAGAGAGGAAAAAATGAAACAAGATGAAACCGGAGAGGAAGACAAACCATAAGGGACTCTTAACCTTAGGAAACTGAAGGTTGTTGGAGGGGAGGGGGATGGGGTGGCTGGGTGATGGACATTGGGGAGTGTATGTGTTGTGATGAGTGCTGGGTGTTGTGTAAGACTCATGAATCACAGACCTGTAACCCTGAAACAGATAATAACTGTATAAAAAAAAAATGGTTAGTTTTTTCCTACCCTAAGTTAATATTCTCCCTTGGAGTTTTTTTTGAGGCCTTTCCACTTACCAACCTAATGTAATTTTTCCTTTTTTTGAATCCTTGTTAATATGTTCTTGGAGCCTATATATTTTTTTTGTCCTTTGCATAATGGATATTCAAATAGTTTTATGTCTATTACCAAATGATGAGGTGTTTGTTGGCAGAATGTACCTTGCTCATTTTTGTGCCTTTTGTACTGCTGTCGCAATATCTTGCTCAATAAATACATAGCTAATGACTTGAATGAAATAATGGCAATTGGACATTATGGATTATGTGTAATTTGCCTCAGCTATTGAGGCTAATGGTGATGTTGTCTCATTCATAACCACTCAAGGTGACTTTCTTCTTCCAGAAAGTTCAAAATACTTTTATATTTTGTTTTTCTGAAATGAACTCTTAAAGCCAAAAAAAAAAAAACTTAGAAATAAATACCACCTGTGCTCTTCATTTCCCAGAGTTCAGTCTCAGAGAGGATAAAACTTTTACTGGTCCCATAGCAGGCTAGAGCTAGAAAAGAGAACCTAAGTTCTCTGTATCTACTCGTGTAATTGAACACTAATACTTATTACGACTGTTAGTAGTAACTTTAAATTCATTAATTGACACTGAGGATACTAAGAAGTCTAAAACATACTTCCTGCCTTTCGATTTATAGTCTCCTGCATAAGTCTCCTGCATAATTATTAATAATAATTAAAATTATTTCTTGAGTCAGGTACCGGAGTAGTGGTACAGAATGTTAATTCTGTAGGAATTTAGAGGGAGAAATCAAGAGCGATAATGGTTTTTATGTAACTTTTACAGATGAGGTAAACCTTAAGAAGGGCTGGGCTGAGGAATAGTATGCAAACAGTTTTTCGTGTTAAGACATGTAGAAACAGGGGCGCCTGGGTGGCTCAGTTGTTAAGCGTCTGCCTTTGGCTTAGGTCGTGATCCCAGGGTCCTGGGATCGAGCCCTGCATCGGGCGCTCTGCTCAGCGGGAAGCCTGCTTCTCTCTCTCCCACTCCCCCTGCTTGTGGTCCCTCTCTCACTGTCTCTCTCTTTCTGTCAAATAAATAAAATCTTAAAAAAAAAAAAAAAAAGACATGTAGAAACAATGACAAAACCTAGCCAGAAACTTGAATCTCCTCATTTATAGTCTAATAGCCTATTATATAGTCATATTTATAATTACTTATGATTAGTGAACTTCAGTTTCCATTTAAATCAATAAATATTTAGATGTGTTTAATACCCAAAGTATTATATTAGACTTTGTGGTTGTATTAGGCATAGGAATCAAGTTCGGCTTCCACGGAGATGCAGAAGCCCAGTTTGGTAAGTTCTTTGAGTATATAAACTACGAATATGGAGTCCATTATGAAATTATATTCACTATAGTAATTCTTGTAGACTGCACAAGGAATAACTCAACTGGCTAAACTGAAACTACTTAAATCTGCTCTCAGAAGTCCATAAATCTTAAATCTAGCAGTAGCAGATGCTTATTTTTTCTGTTATTTATTCTCCTATGTCCATGGCAACTATTGTTGTTCATAGTTTGCACATGTTTTGGGAATAACACACCCTTTGCAAAGAAGAAGTGCTATGTATATCAGTGAAATAAATACATTTATTTATGTTTGCAGTACTGCCTAGTGTGTATTTAGTAAGTTCTAGGTTGTAGCTTTAGTAAAAATAAGAAGTGCATCCATCTTTGTTATGTCACTATACTACAGTTGAATTGGGCATACTGTAATTTTTAGTTTAGCTTCTGGCATTCCCTTTTTTTTTTTTTTTACCATTTTAATTCAGTCAGAATTTCATTTGTCATCTCTTTTCTGTTTTCAGAAGGATAAATATGACAGCAGAATAATGTGTATTCTCATTTTCCAGTAGTGTGTAAAGATGAAACACTTGCTGAATATTTTTGAGACCTCTGTTGCTGTTTAGATTAAATCATTCTTGAGGTGTCTGGGTGACTCAGTCGGTTAAGCATCCAACTCGATCTCAGCTCAGGTCTTGATGTCAGGGTTGTAAGTTCAAGCCCTACATTGGGTGTGGAACCTACTTAAAGAAAAGAAGATTAAAATATTCTTTTCAGCAGTGTAATGAATGCATAATCCATTCAAGTATTTTGAAAGTATAACCAGCCATTAGAAGACAAATGTTAGGGACGCCTGGGTGGCTTAGTTAAGGATCTGTCTTTGGCTCAGGTCATGATCCCAGGGTGCTGGGATTGAGTCTCACATCGGGCTCCCTGCTCACCAGGGAGCCTGCTTCTCCCTCTGCCTGCTCTGCCTGCTGCTTTCCCTGTTTGTGCTCTCTCTCGCTCTCTGACAAATAAATAAATAAAATCTTAAAAAAAAAAAAAGAGAAGAAAAAGAAAACAAATGTTAGATGGAAAAAGTCTTCCCAGTCAGTTCTGGTAGAGCTCAGTAAGATTGAATTGGAAAAGTATTGTAATGGTTCATATTGGGAAAGTTTTATCCTCCTTTTTTTTTTTTTGGTTAATAAAAACATTCTACTAAAAAATAACATTGGATGGATTGGTGTTAATATTGCATCTGACCTAAAAATATTTTATATCTAAAATAAATCTAGGTGGAAAATATGACCCCTTTTTAGAGGAAGGAAAGATGAAACCTCAGGGCTGGGAACACGACTGGAACAAAGGAAAATAAATACAGCTTAGTATTCTAATAGCCCTCAGAACAATAGGGATGAACTCTTGAAAACTAAACAAAGGTTATGAAATTCATTTATTATAGGTAAGGTACAAATTAAATTAGATGTCATTTTTTAAACCACCATATAAATTGAAGAGATCAACAATAGCAAATACAGGGAAAGAAGTACCCTGATAAACTCTTGGTGGTATTTAAATTGGAATGTCAGTTTTTGTTTTTTTTTTTTTTTAAGATTTTTATTTATTTATTTTGTGAGAGAGACAGAGTGAGAGAGAGCATGAGAGGGGAGGTCAGAGGGAGAAGCAGACTCCCCATGGAGCTGGGAGCCCGATGTGGGACTCGATCCCAGGACTCTGGGACCATGACCTGAGCCGAAGGCAGTTGCCTAACCAACTGAGCCACCCAGGTGCCCTGGAATGTCAGTTTTGAAGGGTAATTTGACAGTATCTTTCAAAGTTAAAAATGATCACATGACATTACTTTTTTTTTTTTTTTTGTGAGAGAGAGATCCTGAGAGGGCTGGGACAGAGAGAAGGGGAGAGAAACTTAGGCAGTCTCCATGCCCAGCACAGCGCCCGCTAGGGGCTCCATCTCACCACCCTGAGATCATGACCTGAACCGAAATCAGCAGTCAGATGCTTAACCTACTAAGCTACCCAGGCACCTCACACGTTACTTTTAATTAAGCGGTTTCATTTGTAGATGTCTGTCCCACAGATTTACTTGCATAAAAATGAATAAAAATAAATGCACGGGAAATGTCTCTGTAGCTACGTTTGTAATGGCAAAGTATGGAAACATCTTTAATTAACTAAGGATTAATTGCCAGATAGTTAAATTGTGTATTAACTGCCGGTTAAATTGTGGCATAATCATAGAATGAAGTACTCCGTTAGAGTTAAAAAGGATATCTCTTGTTGGAATGATTTTTAAGTTGTATTAAGTTTTAAAGATTTGCAGATGTGTATGATATGATTTCATTATATAAAACAAGGGATAATGCAAAGCATTCCAAATGCTGAATGTTTGAGTATATACATATGTATATACATATGAATATTGTTTATATGTAAACAAATAGAACAATTTCAGGAAAGATGTATACAGACTTCTTTCTGAGTTTACTTCTAGGGAGAGTGGTGAGGTTTCAGAAAGATGAAGAATAAGACGTAGTTTCTTTTTTATATTTCTGTAGAGTGACTTTTTTCTTAAGATTTTATTTATTTGACAGCATGCACACGTGCGCGAGTGAGAGAGAGAGTGTACAAGCAGGGGCAAGGGCAGGCAAAGGGAGAGGGAGAAGCAGGCTCCCCGCTGAGCAAGGATCCCAAAATGGGGCTCAATCCTAGGACCCTGGGATCATGACCTGAGCCAAAGGCAGATGCTTAACTGACTAAGGCATCTAGGCACCTCTGCAGTGACTTCTTTCAAAAGATTTATTTGAGAGAGAGAATGTGCTCACTTGAGTGAGAATGAGCAAGGGAAGGGGCAAAGGGAGAGGGAGATAGCAGCTGTATCTCTGCTGAGTGAATCCCAGCACCCTGAGATCCTGACCTGAGCCAAAATTGAGTCAGAGGCTTAATGGACTGAGCTACCCAGGCACCCCTACAGTGACATTTTTGATAATAAAAATGTATTCCTTATCTTACTTGTAAACAAAATGCAAGCAGTCTTGCTTATTCTATTCCAAAATCTGTATCATGTCCAACAGTCAATATTCTCATAATTTTTCCATCTTTATACTCTTCTTTTATTACCTTCCCCTAACTTCTGTACCCAGGGCAAAGGGGAGGTGAGTGTGGTTCCCTAGGTTCAGTGACTCTGGTCATCCAAAACTTTTGGGGCATTCTCACTGGCATCTGTTCCCAGGTGGAAATTTGAATGAAATGGCAAGGCAGGGCATCAAGATGTCCCGATGGTGCAAGGTTGGCCCTTGAACCTTGAAAGTCACCAAATTATAACTTAAGTCTTAGAATTGGTCAGATTCAGAGGAGCTTTTTTTTTTTTTTTTTTTAAAGATTTTATTTATTTATTTGACAGAGAGAGATCCGAAGTAGGCAGAGAGGCAGGCAGAGAGTGAGGAAGGGAAGCAGGCTCCCCGCCAAGCAGAGAGCCCGATGCGGGGCTCGATCCCAGGACCCTGAGATCATGACCTGAGCCGAAGGCAGCGGCTTAACCCACTGAGCCACCCAGGCGCCCCTGGAGGAGCTTTTTTTAGGCAAACTAGTATCATAGGAAATTAAACCAGATTGCTAATTTATTAGTTTACCATGAGAAATACAGCTGGCGTGAGATCTAGGATACTCTCATCTTCTGATCAGCATGTTCTCTCTTTGAAGGCAGTCTAAACAGGAAGCTCTGTTAGAATCATAACATACTTAGTAAGCATGGAAATAGAATAAAGAGGAGTTAAATATATAATTTAGATACTTAATGGCTGAGGCTCTGATGACCTTCAGTTCCAGGGGTAGTGTATAGCTGCCACTGGGATGAATAAGGTGAATCTTAGTGGGCACTCCTGATCGTGCTGATTTTACAATGTAGTTCTCAAAGCGCAGTCCTATTTCAGTTTCTTAGAGTGTACTGAGCCATTATGTACATATATTATATACACCAGATATTGTATTAGATCATGGAAACACAGGAAGGACACTCGGTTCTTATTTTCTCAAGCTCAAGTTCATGTGAACTAAACACTTTGGAACCTTGAAGTTTTATTTAACTGAGGTCTAAATTTTGTTGGTGGCCAAATTTGGGTGGGTCTCAGAAATTTGTCTTGGCCTCAGAATTAGTAGATGTTACGCTTTTTTTTTTTTTAATGATTTTATTTATTTACTTGAGAGAGACAGCACGAGCAAGAGAAGGGGCAGAGGGAGAGGAGAAGCGGGCTCCCCACTGAGCAAGGAGCCTGATGTGGGACTCAGTTCCAGGACCCCAGGATCATGGCCTGCGCTGAAGGCAGCTACTTAACTGACTGAGCCACCCAGACGCCCTGCAAATGTTGCTTTTAACAGTAGTGCTGTTGGTAATAGTATACACCAGAAGTTTATTTAGGCCAGTGTGAGGATTGGAAGAACTAAGCAGTCCTTCTTTAGATGTGCAATTGTCAGAGATCAGAAATAGAGGCAATTAATCATATAGAAAAGTGCAAGCAGTTATTTTAAGTCAGGATCAGGATAAGGTATGGAATTCTAATAGTTTAACAAGTCAAATCAGGATGTGCCAATAATCAGGGTATTAGGGAATGAATCTGATTCAGGTAAAACTTAACCTTAGTAGGGAACCTTGCCATGATATGGGTCGATTGCTAAGACATTATTGGGCCCTTGCCCACTGTTAGGGCTGGTAAATGATAGTCCCTAGCTGAGGAGATTGAAACACCAGTCTTCTGGACCTGCCTTTATTTTTCTTAAAATATGTAAAGCATAAAGAGAATCTTCCCTAGAATATAATTAAATTTTATTTGGATCACCTAATTTTTTTATAATTAAAAAAAGCACATTTATTTTACTTTTTTTTAGCTGGCATGTACATATTCTGCCTTTTAAAAAAAGTTTATAAGAGGGCACCTGGGTGGCTCAATTAGTTAAGTGTCTGCCTTTGGCTCAGGTCATGATCCCAGGGTCCTGGGACTGAGCCACCTGTTAGGCTCCCTGCTCAGTGGGGAGCCTACTTCTCCCCCTCCTCCCAGCTTGTGCTCTCTCTCTCTCACTACCTCTGGTGTCTGTCTCTCTCTCTCAAATAAATAAATCTTTTAAAAAAATGTTTAAAAATGAAGTAGTACATTGTAGAAGTCTCCCTCTTAATATCACCCATCTTCCACCCCAATCAGCCCCACCACTGTTAACTTTATTGTGTGTCCTTCCAGAGCTACCTACTAGTAACATGCACATATATGCATTCTTATTGCTCTTCATTTTACATAAAAGGGTAACATACCATATATGCTTTTCCACAACTTAGTTTTTTTAAGATTACAGTATGTCATGAAACTCTTCAAATCCATACATAGTTTTTTCATTCCCTGTTTATTGCTACATGGTATTGCCTTGTATATATTTATCATGGTTTAGCTAATGTTCTCGGTGAACACTGAGGTGGATTTAATCTGTTGCTGTTACCAACCAGGATATGGTGAATAACTGTGTTTGTGTGTATATAATTTCACAGGTGTTCAGGTATATCATTAGGAAATTTTATCAGGGGTACAATTGCTGGCTGGCTGGATGCAGTTTTATATTATGAGTGATTTTAATGGATATTTTAATGGATATTGCCAAATCGCCCTCCATAGATTGTACTATTTTTCTTTTAGGAAGTACGTTGTACCAGCTTAACACATTCCTTAGCAGTGCCATTTCTACAGCATTGCCAACCAGTGTGTTTTCCAAACTTTTGGATTTTTTGACAGCTTGATGAGTGAAAAGCAGTATCTCAATATAGTTTTAATATGCATTCTCTTAGTATCTTTTCATAGTTCTCAGAGCCATTTTTACTTCTTTTTTCCAATTGTTTAAATTTCTTTAGCCCAACTTTCTTGGTTTGTGAAATAATTTAATAATATTTTATGATTAACATATTTAATATTTATATTACATTGTATTATGTTATACTATTATTTATTTTTCTATGGTTGGGCATTTGATCTCTTTTTGGAGTGTGGCTATTACATTTATTTTGCTGAGAACAGTTATTAAAAAGTGTTTTCCCCTTTAGGTTATTTATTTGGGAACAAGAATTCTAGGATTTAGTGTAGGTTTTTGTACTAATTAGCTGTGAGTAAACCACATAACTTATCTGGATCTCTTTTGTTTATCTCTAAAATAAAGATGCTGAATGAAATGATTTCTTGGTCCTGTGACCCTTTGAAAGTTATCAAAAGCAATATATATATTTTTTAATTTTTTAATTTTTTAAATAAACATATAATGTATTATTAGCCCCAGGGGTACAGGTCTGTGAATCACCAGGTTTACACACTTCACAGCACTTACCATATCACATACCCTCTCCAATGTCCATAACCCCACCACCCTCTCCCTAACCCCTTTCCCCTGGTAACCTCAGTTTGTTTTGTGGCAGTAAGAGTCTTATGGTTTGCCTCCCTCCCGATCCCATCTTGTTTCATTTATTCTTTTCCTACTCCCCAAGCCCCCCACATTGCATCTCCATTTGCTCATATCAGGGAGATCATATGATAGTTGTTTTTCTCTGATTGACTTATTTTGCTAAGCACAATACCCTCTAGTTCCATCCACGTCATTGCAAATGGCAAGATTTCATTTCTTTTGATGGCTGCATAGTATTCCATTGTATGTATATACCACATCTTCTTTATCCATTCATCTGTTGATGGACATCTAGGTTCTTTCCATAGTTTGGCTATTGTGGATATTGCTGCTATATACATTCGGGTGCATGTGCCCCTTCGGATCACTATGTTTGTATCTTCGGGGTAAATACCCAGTAGTGCAATTGCTGGGTCGTAGGGTAGCTCTATTTTCAACTTTTTGAGGAACCTCCATGCTGTTTTCCAGAGTGATTGCTCAAAAGCAGTATATTAAGCTTAATAGTCTTATAATAGCTATAGAAACAGCAATGTTATGTTGTTATAGGTTTTAAAAATCTTGTTCTGTTTCTTGTTGGATAGATAATGCTTTTCTTTTCTTTTTTTTAATTAATTAATTTATTTATTAGACAGAGATCACAAGTAGGCAGAGAGGCAGGCAGAGAGAGAGGAGGAAGCAGGCTCCCTGCTGAGAAGCGAGCCCGACGAGGGGCTCGATCCCAGGACCCTGGAATCACGACCTGAGCCAAAGGCAGAGGCTTTAACCCACTGAGCCACCCAGGAGCCCCGATAATGCTTTTCTTTGGTAACAAAATTACATTTTATTTGCTTCCCTTGACCTTTCTTGGATGGAAATATATTTTCATCTTTTTTTTTTTGAATTCACATGAAGAAAAGGTATGCCTTTTTGAAGGGGATAGGTAGTGTTAGGGAACAAAAATGTGCTCCTTTTCATTTAATTTAATCCTTCTCATAAACATGCTTCATTACTGCATAACTGCTGCCAGTTGGCCTATTCAGTTTTCCAGACTCAATTGGAAAGCTGTTCTCCTTAAATCTGTTTACATAGTCTGTCATCAAAAATTAATACATTCAACTAGTTAACACTCTTTCTTCACTACAAAGTTAGGAATTAAATTATAATAGTCTTTTCTCAGTGTTTTTTTTTCTTTGTTTACGTGTCAACTGAAAATTGCACTAGAGAAGATGAATAGATAAATCTTTTTTTTTTTTTTTAAGATTTTAACAACTTTTGAGTAATGTCTACACCAAATGTGGGGCTTAAACTCATAACCCTGAGATCAAGACTTGCATGCTCCACCAACTGAGCCAGCCAGCTGCCCCTAGATATATCTTTTGATGTGCACTTTGGGGAATGAGATTAAAACCAGTGGTGAAATGAGATGTAGACAGTAATATTTGAATTACAACATCAAAATGTAAGTAGACTGAGTAGAATTCAGAACTTTTTTAAAATTTAAAATCTAGCACCAAAGCATACAGACATGGATTCTCAACACTAATAAATCTTGATTGTATGATATAATCTTACTCCCCCCTCACCCTCAAATGAAATAGATTAAACTCTGCCAAATAGATTTTCACCACGGTTAGAGAGCATTAGGAGATAAAAGGAACCCTAAAGCTCAGTTAGGCAGTTCTCTCGTTTTCTCAAATTCTTCCTTAAGCTTCCTTTGTGCACAGCTGTTTAGTATTAGAGTTGAGCCTAGGTCATTGGATCATTGGATTCCTATTCTATTTCACTACTATCCACTATTTAGTGTTGTTATTGTTTTAATCTCTTTCTTCTTTCTGTCTTCCGTATCTCCTTCACACCTACATATTAATGTGTGTTAGACAGTGATATCTGATGGTTTTGTCTCTCTTTAGACATTTTCACTTTATTTTTGGTTTCTGTACTTATCATCTAGGCAGCCAGTACTTAGGTTACTAATTGCCTTCTGGCTGTATTCACTACTCCCATTAGCTTTCTCTGCCTTTGTTGTTTGCAATTTATTCTTTTTTGTTTGTCTATTTGCAGTTTATTCTGTTCACTACTGGTAAATAGCTATTCTTTGTGAAAAAAATCTTCCGGGGCGCCTGGATGGCTCAGTGGGTTAAAGCCTCTGCCTTCGGCTCAGGTCATGATCTCAGGGTCCTGGGATCGAGCCACGCATCGGGCTCTCTGCTCAGTGGGGAGCCTGCTTCCCTTCCCCTTCTGCCTGCCTCTCTGCCTACTTGTGATCTCTGTCAAATAAATAAAATCTTAAAAAAAAAGAAGAAGAAAAAAATCTTCCATCATGTATTTTCCAATTTAAGGTATGTACTAGTTTCCTATTGTATATATGATCAGTATTCTCAGTCCATAATTCAGATGACCTTCTCAAGTGATGATGCCTTACCTATTTGATCATTTGTGTATTTATTTATTTATTCTTACTGAAAAATGGTTTATTACACTGACGAACATATTTCTATTTATGAGATGTTTATTATTTGGACATATGTCTATTTATGGAAAATATCTGATTAATTGTGAATTTATCTTCCAGTCTTACACACTCCTTGCCTGTTCCAACTTTTGAACTGGTTAGGTTACTTGCCTTTCACAATTGAAAACTTCTGAGTGCTCTTTTCTTTTTGTTGTCAGTGATGAATACTGTTTTCTCCAGATTTATGTTTTAGGTATGCTCATTTTTACTATAAGGAGAGATGTATTTGATCTGAAGAGAAACCAGAGTATTCATTTTTATTATAGACAAGAGAAATGCTATGTATCTGAATGCACTGTGGGTTTAGAAAATGTTATTTTATAAGTGTATCAGTTGTTGACAGGCAGGAAGAAAATATAGTGGACAGTCTCCTTGGTGCTATATTTTGCTAGAATATGTGCAGTAAAATGAAATGATTTCTGGGGTTGGAGAAGGATATAGGAATTGTATTGCTGCAGCTTAAGTCATAGGAAATAGGAGAGAAAAATAATTCTTTTCCCACTTTGTCCATAAAGTGGGAAAAAAGCGGGATTTAGCTTCAACTTTGAAATTGGGCCTAGGTTGAATGAAGAAGGCTATGGGAAAGGTTTACTTAAGAGATTATTGGTATAGGTCCCAGAGAAGAGCTCATTACTGGCTCCGTGATCTTAAGAGACAGCTAAATAATCTAACTTGATTTGAACCCAAATGGTAAAGGACATACTTTTCTTAGTGTATTGGAGCTTAGAAATATACTTAAATGTTAGGAGCCAGTACCTGTGTGATTTGTACCTTTACCTTCATGTGAAAGTACATTACATAGATATTTTAAACACCTATAATATAACAGGCCCTGTACCAGACTGTATGTTTATGATGAGGAAAAAAAATAATTTTGGCCTTAAAGGAGGCTGAGAGCCAAGTGGGGAAAACAAACTTACATATATATTAATTGCCATAGGAAGATATGTATAAAGTGCAAGATAATTTAAATTAGGAAGCAGTGAACTGTGCTTTGGGACAGTCAACGGGGAAGAGAATGAATACTTTAAGTGATTTGAATGAATTGTCATTGTAAAAAAGTTATATAACCAGGTTACCTGGGTGGTTTAGTTGGTTAAGCCTTTGGCTCAGGTCATGATCCCAGGGTCCTGGGATTGAGTCCCACATCGGCTCCTTGCTCAGCGGGGAACTTGCTTCTCCCTCTACCCTTCCCCCTCTGCTCGTGATCTCGTTCTCAATCAAATAAATAAATCTTAAAACAAAAAAAAGTCCTATAACCAGGATGAAATGCCCCTTTCTCTTTTAGTCTGCCTGGTAGAATAAAAGAATGAAGACTTTACTCTGGCCTCAAGATATTGTCTAGAGGAAGAAAATCATTTTCTATCAATTCTCTGTATAGAGGCCAGAAATGATCCTGTCGTTTTTTTGGTGTCCATGAAATTTCTATAACTTGATCAAAATTGTTTACCATTCTGAGTCTCAGAACTAAACAAAAGCCTTTGCTGACTAACCTAGTCTTACCCTGCTGTTTAAAAAATTTTTTAATTCTCTAATATCTATACCCATTTAAAAGTATCCTTTTAATATTTCTTCAAGATACCAGCTTAAAAACATCATTTTAAAAATGTTTCATATATATCTTCCCTAATTAGATTGTGAAATTCTTTTTGACCTTTTAAGTCTAATAAATAGTATGAACTTAAAACATTTTTGTTGAATGAGAACTTCCCAGTACTTCTCTTATATGCTGAATTAGTTAGCTTTTGCTGTGGCAGTAAACAACTCCCAATTTTAGTGGCTTACAATCAGAAACATTTATTTCTCACTAGCATTCTGTAGGTTGGTTGCGCTCTGCTGGCTCAGCTGGTCTTCACAGTGCCTGACTCCAGGCTGAGATCTGTTCCTTAGAGAACCCAGCTTGAAGGATCAAGTCCATCTGGGGCATGATCTTCTCTTCATAGAGTGCAGGAGCACAAGAAGGCTAATAGCAATACTTCGTAAAAGTGCTTTGTGGAACTGGCCCACATTTTGTTGGTCAAAGCACGTCAATGGCAACATACAGACCCAAAATGAAGAGTGTGGAAAATAATATTTGCCTTTGGGATAGGGAATGGGAGAGTGAATGTTTTTTGAACAATAATGTGACCTAATACAGGTATTTCTGAGTTAAACAGTGAGAGGTACTGGTGAAGTTACAAGTATGAAACTAAAGAATTTAGTGGGTGGGAGGCCTTCCAAGGACCTGGGAATGAAAAAAAAATTAATTAAAACTTAAATTACTTTAACAAAAAGCATATCAGCATTACAAGGTAGGGGGGGCAGCAAAGTGTCCTAGTTAAAAACCTGGGTACAGTGAGAGGAACAGGTGAAGTTAGAAGTATGAGACTAAAGAATTTAGTGGGTAGGAGGCCTTCCAAGGACCTGGCAATGAAACAAATTTCATAAAACTTAAATTACTTTGGACACCTGGGTGGCTCAGTTGGTTGAGTGACTGCCCTCCGGTTGGGTCGTGATCCTGGAGTCCTGGGATCTGGGATCAAGTCCCACATCAGGCTCCCCGCTCAGCAGGGGGTCTGCTATTCCCACTGACTTCTCGCCTCTCATTCTCTCTCTCTCCCAAATAAATAAATAAAATCTTTAAAACAAAACAAAACAAAACCCCAAAAAACTTAAATTATTTTAACAAAAACCGTATCAGCATTACAAGGTGGCGGGGGGCAGCAAAGTATCCTAGTTAAAAACCTGGGTTCTGGTGTTAGTCCATTTATTTTAGATTCTGGATCTACGGCCTAGCTGCATACTCTAGAGCAAGTCACTGTATCTCAGTTTCCGCATGTTTAAAATGGGTGTGCCACTTATAAATCTGTTGCTTTCTAATTCTAAATCCATATTTCATTGTCCTTTTTGTAATACTGGAAATTTCTCTCTTGCCACCTTTTGTTAAGGTTTGTCAGTGGAAGGGCTCCAGGGAGACTAGAGAAGGAAGAAGTTTTTCTTCCTGATTCTTGTATGCACTGTAAGACACAGTGGCCTGTGGCATGTGGGACACCTTGGGGCTCTCAATCCCTAGGTAGTTTTAGAGGCGGTACTCCCAAACGCAGTTTTTTCAGTGAGTTCCATGCTCTGACATCTCCCTATGGATACTTTCCTGAATTCCACTGGCATATTGAGTTTTCCTACTAGATGACTTTATAGTGACTTCTGTTGGCCTGGCACTCTAGTAAATTTCTCAGACACCCATGGTCATGTCTTCACCACAGACCTGTATCTCAGCCCTGTTGAGAGTGACCCCTTCACAGATTTATTCCTCTCCTGTTGTTCCACATCAGCCCTTGCAATAGTAGCTGCTCCCTATATATGTTATCTCTTTAACCCTTAGTATTTTAGACCTGTTAAAATTAATACTGCTTTACGTTAAACTTTTCCTGTTCAAATTATCATGTGGTTTTTTGTCTTCAAATTATACTTTGATATATCAGGTTTATAAGTAGTATTTTTCTCATACAACTGTTCTGAAGATTAAATAGGATACTATATGGTATTGCAGAGTGTTTACTATCTGCCATTGAGTAAGTCCGTAATGATTATTGGTGATGTTGGTACTGTCATCTTCATCATTTCAGCATCACTGTTGCTACCACTAGTTAGGAGTAACATTTCTCTTTTTTATCCACAGGATGTTTCGTCTTAACTCCCTTTCTGCATTGGCAGAACTGGCTCTGGGCTCTCGATGTTACCATGGGGGATCACAGCCCACCCAGATGAGGCGACGACTCATGATGGTGGCTTTCCTGGGAGCATCTGCAGTCACTGCAAGTACTGGTCTCCTGTGGAAGAGGTTAGTGTTAGTCGGAGAGTGTTAGTTAGGAGAATTAGTCTCCTGCACGTGCTTTCATTTTTCTTGTTGTCTGTGTTATTTCAAAGGATTGCGTGGATTTCTGGCTTAACTTTGTGCCAAAATTTCTTTTTTTTTTTTTTTAAAGATTTTATTTATTTATTTGACAGATAGAGATCGCAAGTAGGCAGAGAGGCAGGCAGAGAGAGAGGAGGAAGCAGGCTCCCCGCTGAGCAGAGAGCCCGATGTGGGGCTCGATCCCAGAACTCTGGGATCATGACCTGAGCCAAAGGCAGAGGCTTTAACCCACTGAGCCACCCACGTGCCCCTGTGCCAAAATTTCTTGCCCAAATCATTTGCCATTGATAATAATTTGTCTATGAGATAGGATGTTTCAAAGAATTCAGCTATTGTGTCAAAGCGACAAATAGGAAATATTCTGTTTCAAGGTCTGCCTGTCTCCTCTGCTGAACTATTTCAACAATAAACCGATTTAATAATTTCAATAATTTTAAAATAAATAATATATGATAAGAAACAAATTTAATAATTTACCAGTTTAGCATGTACAGTTCATTGGCTTTTAGTATATTTACAAAGTTGTGCAGCCATCACCACTATCTGATTCCAAAAATTTCCATCACTCCACAAAGAAACTCCATGCCATTTAGTACTTCCCACTTTCTCCATCCCTCCTAACCCTAGGCAACCACAGATCTACTTTCTGTCAATAGACAGTAAAATGGGGATAATGATAACACCTATCTCAAAGGGTTGTTATAAAGAGTAAATGAGTTATTATTTGGGGTTATTTATTTATTTATTTACTTTTTTGTTTTCTATAGATTTTATTTATTTGACAGAGCGTGAGAGAGCACAAGCAGGGGGAACAGTAGGAGAGGAAGAAGCAGGCTTCCCACTGAGCAGGGAGCTTAATGATGGGCTCGATCCCAGGACCCTGGGATCATGACCTGAGCCGAAGGCAGGTGCTTAACCATCTGAGCCAACCAGGCGCTCCAGGGGCTTTTTAAAATAGCATTTTATTTTATCTAATGTTAAAGTAGGCTTTTCACCCAGTGTAGGGCTCCATCTCACAATCCTGAGAACAAGAGTTGCATACTCTACCAACTGAGCCAGCCAGGTGCCCCAAGTTATTATTTATTAAATGCTTTAAAAAGTGACTGGCACATAGCTTTGTAAATAAAAAACATTTATGGAGAAAGTATTTGGTACACAGTAAGCTATCAATAAATGTTAACTGTTATTACTGGATATAATATGAAGATGGGAAGTGAAGAAAGGAGATAGAGTACTAGCAAAAAAGACAGTTTCCAAAAAAAGTTGGAGTTGTGATATAAAAGATCCTATATACCATGCCAAGAAGTTGTGATTTTAAGTTTTGAAGGTTTTGAAGAAAGAGACTGATCACAGACAAGTTTGAAGAGAGATTAATATGGCAACAACAGTGGAATAAACTGGAGTGGGAAGAAGCTACAGACAGTCACTAATACTTGTTTGAGATGATGATGTGGGTACTGGAATCTTAGAAAGAAGTGTGTGAGTTTTAAAAATTTCCAGGTAAAATGGACAGGAAGAGAGGGAGAGAAAGATCTAGACTGTGGGACACAGAAGGAGGAAGAGAGGGAGGCAAAAGAAGGAAAGGAGGAATAGGAAATGCACCTTTTGTCCTTTCACTGTAATAAATAGTAAATGCTTAGTAATTTCTTCAGGGATGCTTTCCTGCAGTGCAATTAAAGGACCCCATGCAGGTGCATATAGCATTGTCTTGGGCTTAGTCTAACACCAAAGGTGACAGCAGCTGTACCTTGAGAAGTTGTTTGATGATTTGAATGTTTAAGAAGTTACTTTAAGAAAGTTTTTTCTTTCTCTGAGTCACTTTGTTTATACTATTCAGGTTAAATGCTGATTAACAAGTTTAGGTTATTTTACTTTGATTAACTTATGGTATTTTTGGGTAATATTACTCCCAGAAAAAGAATAAGAAGACAATCTTATCTTCCAAAGCATCCAAAAGCAGAAAAATCTACATATTGACAGTGTGTCCTCAATACAATGCTTCTTCTAAAGCATATGCTTTTACCACAGATTCTAATTTCATGAATGTTTCAAAATCATAAGTATACCAAGTGCCGAGATTTTAATATTCAAAGATTGTTAGTTTTGTGACTTTGCTATGGCATGTAAGAAGCTATAAAGAGATGAACTTATAATTATTCTCAAGTTTTGAAATAAAAAATAAATAAAACTTGTTGTGATTTTCATGCTTGTACTGAGCTCAAGATCAATAGCAGAAACTCTCTAAAATGATTGTGAGTTATCTTGTTAGAATTCAGGCATAGAGTTTGCCATTTAATTTTATATTTTTTTTCCATCCTCTTAAAAAATTGGGAAATGAGCAGAAATTAAAATGTTTTCCTAAGAAGTGAGATTTAGAGTTCTTTTTGAAAGAGGGTGGGATATAATTTTAAACCTCAAAAAATTTTAAATTTATGAGCTTTAAATTTTAAAACTTCAAAATTCACTGATTTAAATTACAAAGAACAATATGATCTTTAAAAAAAAGCCTAATACAGAAGTAAAGAAAAAAACCTTTTTTTCATCGTCAATTCCTGTTCCTGTACAAAAAATAATTAATAACAGTACAATACAGTACGATACAATACAAAAATACAGTGTTGAATCATGTAGGTGTATAACAGAATACAATGTGGAAAGTTTGCCTTCAAACCCAAGTATGTTCTGGAATATATAATTAGGTGTAGGTAAAGACCAGATATACTACTTAAATTTGCTAATGTAAATTAAGTATGATTTTTTTAAAAAAGATTTTATTTATGTATTTGACAGACAAAGATCACAAGTAGGCAGAGGCAGGTGGCGGGGGACAGGATCCCTGCTGAGCAGAGAGCCTGGTGGGGGGCTCAGTCCCAGGACCCTGGGATCATGACCTGAGCTGAAGGCAGAGGCTTAACCCACTGAGCCACACAGGCGCCCCAAGTATGATCTTTAGAAACCATATTATACTATTGTTAGAGAAGGAACATTTGTCATTTTACTTTTTTTTTTTTTTTTTTTACTTCCTCAGTCTCAAAACAGATGTTGAGATACAGTGGTCAGGATTCAGGGTTTGAAGTCTGAGTATGTGGGTTTAAACTGGTTATATAATCTACCTAATATCATTCTTCTACAGCCTAAAGTACTTCCTTTACTAGGAGTTCTTATCTGCTAGAGATAGATTCTGTCCGCTTTTGTCTGGAAATGTCTCTATTTTGCCTTCCCCCTTTTTTTTTCTTTTTAAGATTTTATTTATTTATTTGACAGAGAGATTACAAGTAGGCAGAGAGGCAGGCAGAGAGAGGAAGGGAAACAGGTTCCCTGCTGAGCAGAGAGCCCGATGCGGGGCTCGATCCCAGGACCCTGGGATCATGACCTGAGCCAAAGGAAGAGGCTTTAACCCACTGAGCCACCCAGGCGCCCCTTGCCTTCCCTTTTGAAGGATATTTTCATTGGATATAGAATTCTAGGTTGGCTTTTTTCTTTCCAGCACTTTAAGTCTGCCATTCTGTTGTGTTCAGTTTTGATTTTTGTTTTGTTTTCAGTATGGTATCCTCATTATATTCTAGCATTTTTTTTATTGTGGTAAGCTATATGTAGCATCAGATTTACCATTTTAACCATTTTTAACTTCATTATCTACATTCACAGTGTTGTGTGACCATCACCACGATTTATCTAGAATTTTTTCGTCATCTCAAACTGAAACTCTGGACCCATTTAACAGTAATTCCCCATTTCACCTTGCCCTACATCTGTGGTTATTCTGCTTTCTCATTGTATGAATTTGAGAATTCCAATATATGTAACCAACTGAAGCACCCAGGTGCCCTAAGCATTCACCTTGATCTCAGGATTGTGAGTGCGAGCCCCACATTGGGTGTAGAGATTACATAAAACAAACAAACAAAAAAGACAAAAAGAAAAAAAAGTACCATTTAGAAAATATGTTAGAAAGTACTATTAATTGGAGGATCTGGAAAGATGGCAGCACCGGAAAATCCTGAACTTATCCCTCTCTTGAACACACTAAATCTATGGCTACATGTGGATAATTTCCCTTTGCAAAAGATCTGAAAGCTATAGGAATTGGTGCCCATAACAAAGAAGATAAGGACCACACCAAGATGGGTAGGAGAAGCAGAGACACAGTCCTACAAAAACCCCATCCCCAGAGTGGGAACATTCAATAGAGAGGGAATTTTACCAGGCAGTGCTTCTCCCAGAGGAGAGAGAGGTTGGTGCCTCACATTAGGCACCCTGGAAACTGGGATCTGTACTGGAGAGAGAAGCCTGAGAATATTTGACTTGCAAAACCAATGGGTTTGACATCCAGGGGTCCCAGAATTCTATAGGGAACTGAGATTCCCTTCTTAGAGGGCTCATGTGCAGTCTTGTTTGCCCTGAGACCCAGAAAAAAAACAAAAACCAAAAACCCCAGCAGTTTGAAAAGGCTTGGCAGTGATTCACAAACAGAAGGCATATAACAGGTATGGAGGTCCTTCCTGAGGAGCAAGGGATTCAAGTCCTGCACTGGGCACTTCTCTGTACCACCCCTGCACTGGGAAGACAGGTCCCCATTTTGTCTGGCTTTGAAAATCAGCAGGGCTTAACTCTAGGAGAGGTGGAAGGCCTTGGGAAACCAAAACTGCTCTGCTCTTAAAAGGCCCATCAGGGGCACCTGGGTGGCTCAGTGGGTTAAAGCCTCTGCCTTCAGCTTGGGTCATGATCCCAGGGTCCTGGGATCGAGCCCCACATCGGGCTCTCTGCTCCGCAGGGAGCCTGCTTCCTCCTCTCTCTCTGCCTGCCTCTCCACCTACTTGTGATCTCTGTCTGTCAAACAAACAAACAAAAAAACTAAAAAAAAATTTTTTTTAAAAGGCCCATCAACAATCTTACTCTGAGACCCAGCATATTGGAAGCAGTTTCAAAAGCACCTGGGCCATATATGAGAGTTTATTTACTAGTTGTAGGGCTTGTGCCAGAAGGGCAGGGTTCCATAAGAACTTTCTCTGGGAATGGAACTGCTCGAAGCCACCTTTTCTTTTGCCTTCCTTCAACCTAGCTGGCCCACTGAAGGTGAGTAACTGGGGAGTTGTTGGTCAGAGTACAAACTACACTCAGAATATAAATACGTTCTGGAGTCTAAGGCACAGCACTGTGATTATAGTTAATAATACAGTATTGTATACTTGAAAATTGCTAAGAGACTAGATAGATTTTAAATGGTCTCACTCAAAAAAAGTGATAATTATGTGATGTAATGGAGGTTTTAGCTAATGCAATGGTGGCAATTGGATTGATACACATAGGTGTATCAAATTAACACATTGTATACCTTAAACTTATAAAATGTTATCATCAATTATATCTCAATAAAAACTGCTTTGAGGGACGCCTGGGTGGCTCAGTTGGTTAAGCAGCTGCCTTAGGCTCAGGTCATGATCCCAGCGTCCTGGGATCGAGTCCCACATTGGGCTCCTTGCTCAGCAGGGAGCCTGCTTCTCCCTCTGCCTCTGCCTGCCACTGTCTGCCTGTGCTCACTCTCTCTGACAAATAAATAAATAAATAAAATCTTTAAAAAAAAAAAACCTGCTTTGAAAATATGCTTTTGTGTAAAATATATTTTCAGGTAAGGGTAAAGAAAACTAATTATAATAATAATTGTAGAAATGAGTCCACAAAGCTTACGGATATCTTGTGGGAAAAGACCTTACTAATTTGCTGACTGTTCTAGTTGATGGCCAGTATAAAAAGTAAGGATAAATTAACAAAATGTGTGGGTTTTTTTTTTTAAGATTTTATTTGAGAGAGAGAGAGAGCGTGAGAGTGAGTGAGCACAAACAGAGGGGAAGGGCACAGAGCAG
This sequence comes from Martes martes, assembly GCF_963455335.1. Lineage (NCBI taxonomy): Eukaryota > Metazoa > Chordata > Mammalia > Carnivora > Mustelidae > Martes > Martes martes. Next base: position 53,662,332 of record NC_137902.1, read on the forward strand.
GGTAGAAGCAGACTCCCCGCTGAGCAGGGAACCCAATGTGGGGCTCGATCCCAGGACCTTAAGATCATGACCTGAGCTCAAGGCAGACGTTTAACCAACTGAGCCACCCAGGTGCCCCCAAAATATATTATTTTTAGAAAGTACAAAACAAGTTAACTTCGGTCACATACAGATATTCTGTACTTTTATTCCTTCCTTTTTCAGCCTTTATGGTACTAATGTCACAAGTTACATCTTTTATACTGTATATCCATTAGCATGTTTTTATACTTAAGGTTTTTTTTTTTGTGTTTGATCTTTGAACTTCTGTTACAGAATTTAAAGAGATTTACACATCATCATTATAGGACAACAGTATTCTGTATTTGTCTATATATTTGCCTTCACCAGTGAGCTTTATACTCTGTGCTTTCATGTTGCAGCATAGTTCATTTTCAACTTGAAGGACTCCCTTTAGGGTGTTTTTGTTTTGTTTTGTTTTGTTTTGTTTTGGTAATGCAGGTTCAGTGGTGTGAACTTCTCAGCATTGTTTATCTGGAAACATTCTTTCTCCTTCATTTCTAAGGATAGTTTTATCAAATATAGTATCTTTGGTTGGTAATTTTTTCTTTCAGTGCCTTCCATCTTACATTGTATTTCTTTTTTTTTTTTTTTTAAGATTTTATTTATTTATTTGACAGGCAGAGATCACAAGTAGGCAGAGAGGCAGGCAGAGAGAGAGGGGAAAGCAGGCTCCCCACTGAGCAGAGAGCCTGATGCGGGGCTCGATCCCAGGACCCTGGGATCATGACCTGAGCTGAAGGCAGAGGCTTTAACCCACTGAGCCACCCAGGCGCCCCACATTCTATTTCTTTATGGCCTACAAGGTCTTAGAGTTTTACAGGTTCCCCTTGAACATGATGAATCAATTTTCTCCTCCTGCTTTAAAAATTCTCTTTGTCTTTGGCAGTTTGATTATAATGTGTCTTAGTGTGGATTTCTTTGGGTTCCTCCTCTTGGACGTCTTGGATGTCTGTTCTTTATTCTGGATATCCATTAACTTCCCCAAATTTGAGTTTTCAGATTTTCAAGTTTTTTGCCATATTTTCTTTAAATAAACTTTTTTTTTTTTTTTTTTTTTTTTTTTTACCCTTTTCTTGTCTTCCTTCTCCTTCATGCGTATATTGGTTTTCCGTAAGTCCCTTAAGGCTTTTTCCTTTGTGTTTTGTTTCTCTGACTGGATAATATCAAATGATCTATCTTTGAGTTTACCTTTGAGTTTATCTTTCTGCTTCATTGAGTCTGCTTTTAAGCCACCCTAGTGAATTTTTCAGGTCTGTAATTATACTCATCAGCTCCAGAATTTGCTTTTTAAAAAAAACTCTCTTGGGGCGCCTGGGTGGCTCAGTGGGTTAAGCCTCTGCCTTTGGCTCAGGTCATGATCTGAGGGCCCTGGGATCGAGCCCCCCCATTGGGCTCTCTGCTCAGCGGGGAGCCTACTCCCTACTCCCCCTGTCCTTGCCTGCCTCTCTGCCTACTTGTGATCTCTCTCTGTTAATTAAATAAATAAAATCTAAAAAAACAATACAAAAAACTCTCTTGATGGTAGTTTTTTTAATGCAGTTTTTTCTTGAGCTTATAGAGCATCTTTATGATGGGTATTTTGAGTTCTTTTTCAAGTAGTAAATATTTCTATTTCTTTAGGGTCAGTTTCTGGAGATATATTTTGTTCCTCTTTTTGGGCCACATTTCTGTTACTTCCATGTATCTTGCAACTTTATGTTAAGATTCACATTTTTGAGGAATCAACCACATATCCCAATCTTTATAGACTGGCTTCATACAGCAATCAGCCCAGTTACAGATTCTTGTGCCTCTGAAGCTTTTTTGGGAGAGGATACAGCTTCTCTGGGTTTGTGAGGGCAGTTCTCAATTGCAGAGCTTGCCAATTTCTTTTTCAAGAGCTGTTCATCTCTTGTTCCCTCTGGTGTTTCTCTGCAGCACTGCAAGTTCTCTGTGCATAGCAGCAAGGCACCTCCTGTCTCTTCTCATCACCTGCCAGGCAGGCAAAGTATGCCAGCTCCCCATTCCAACCCCAAGTCAGGTGAGGCACATACCAGTCTTCCAGACAGCCTTCTGAAAAACTAGAACACCAGACACACCTTCCACTTCTTTCCCTCCCTCCTGAGGGAGAAGGCTTGTTTCGCATCTTTTCCTGATTGTGCCAAGCTGGGCCAGCTCCACAAACCACCTCCCACTTTTCTTTTTTCTTACCCACCCTCAGGAATGCAAACTATGCCACCTTCCATCAGCACGCCAAGTGAGGTGAACAGAAACCAGTCCCTTGAGCAGCCCTCTGAATAGATAGAATGTTGGAAACACTTACATTCTCATTCCTTCCTGTAGGATATGCTGAGCTGTTCCTGCCTGGGGGGAGGGGCTGACAAGGGTAAAATGAAATTGCTCCTCATACGCATTTCCTTGTGTCTGTTTGCGCATTGTGTTTTTCCTGGTGTACTGCAACTTCTTCATTGTGTTATGCCCCAATAATGGGTCCGTGATTAAAGGAGCGAGACTGATATAAAGCGAAGGTCAAGCAAAGCTTTATTTCGCGCCAAGCATCAAGAACCTAACCGAATGTTCGGGGCGCGCCAAGCATCAAGAACCTAACCGAACGTTCGGGGATGCACCTCTTACAAGAGAGGGCGACCCTTCTCTGTTTCACAGCCTAGCTTTTAAAGGCAAAGGCCGTGCAGTCGGGCCTGGCCACATACAGGTGACCAGTGAGATTGTAACACACACAGGAAGCTCCACAGTGATGCTAGGTGACCACTTGAGTTACAATTTACCCTAGTAGACATTTGAACCAGCCTAATAGACATTTGAACCACCAATTAGGATTGGTGCCAAAAAGGTTCCCAAAGGGCGGGGCCCATACTCCTTGGTAGCTAGGGAGACGGTATGCAACCCCCTCACTGATCGATGTCTCTACCTGGCCTGACCCACCCTTGTATCTGGGCTTTGTCACCTGGAACTGGTTTCCGGGACTTGTTTTTAAGTGAATCCCCTGGGGGAAGGGGAGCAGGGACAGGTTAAGGGTTAAACAACAAGGTTTTTGTTTAACCTCAATAAAAGCCTCTTTCTAAAATATAAAATAGGTCCTTACATTCCCCCCTTTTCTTTGGAGACTAGTCAAATCTTTGACTTTTTAGCCAGTTCTATATCCCCCTTTTTAACAGCTGCAAGACTGTTTTAATGACTCCACTGTGATTTACCCAGAAACAGTATTTCTCTCCTAAGGTTATGCAGAGCTTCCCCCCCCCTTCCTTTTATTTTGCAATTGCTTATACTTCCCACCTATATCTTAACAACAGGGGCAACAATGAACTTAATGAACTCACTGTTTTGTTTTTTTTTTTTAAAGATTTTTATTTATTTATTTGACAGACAGAAATCACAAGTAGGCAGAGAGACAGGCAGAGAGAGGAGGAAGCAGGCTCCCCGCTGAGCAGAGAGCCCGACGCGGGGCTCTATCCCAGGACCCTGGGATCATGACCCGAGCCGAAGGCAGAGGCTTTAACCCACTGAGCCACCCAGGCGCCCCGAACTCATTGTTTTTGAGTCTTAGTTTTAGTCCAGGATCGGCGGGGTCCATCGGCAGCGGCATCCACCTCTGGGGGGCGTTCTCGTCCTCGGCTCGTTTGACGTGACCCGCGTGAATCCAGACCCTGATGCCTTCTACTTTTATTGCCGTGGGGGTGGTCAGGATGACAGTAAACGGTCCCTTTCAGCGAGGCTCCAGGTTTCCCACTTGGTGGCGGCGTACCCAAACCAAGTCCCTGGGTTGGTAGGCATGTGGCTTCACCTCCGTCTCCATCCCAGTGTGGGCAGTCCGGATCCCTGCATGGACTCTTTTTAAGACAGACTGTAATGCCTGCGGTGACTGGAGTACAGACTGATCAGTCATTTCTGCTATAGCAACCTCTTGTAATCGAGGGTGGGGGTTGGGGGTCTCCCGAACATTATTTCAAATGGGGTCACCTTATTTTTTTTTTTTTAAAGATTTTATTTATTTAATTGACAGAGAGAGATCACAAGTAGGCAGAGAGGCAGGCAGAGAGAGAGGGGGAAGCAGGCCCCCCGCTGAGCAGAGAGCCCGATGCGGGGCTCGATCCCAGGACCCTGGGATCACGACCTGAGCCGAAGGCAGAGGCTTTAACCCACTGAGCCACCCAGGCGCCCCTGGGGTCACCTTATTTAAGTAGGGTGTACATCGTGCCCTGAGGAGGGCGAAGGGAAGGAGATCTACCCACCCACCGCCAGTCTCCAGAATTAACGTTGTCAATGTTTCTTTAAGAGTCCAATTCATTCTTTTTACTTGCCTGGAGCTTTGGGGCCGGTAGGCGCAATGTAGTTTCCAATTAGTGCCTATGGCTTTGGCCAGTGCCTGTGAGACTGAACTCACAAATGCAGGGCCATTGTCTGACCCAATTGCGAGAGGCAGCCCAAACCTAGGAGTTATTTCTTCTAGTAGGTTTTTGGCTACCATTCCTGCCGTTTCATGTTTGGAGGAAAAAGCTTCCGCCCAGCCTGAAAAGGTATCTACAAAAACTAACATATACTTGTGCCCATATTTTCCTGGTTTCATCTCTGTAAAATCTATTTCCCAATAAATTCCTGGTTCCTTACCTCTTTCTCTTTTACCACTTCCCATTCTAGTTCCTCCCGCATTTACCGCCTGACATTGAGCACATCTATCAACCACATCTTGAGCCATACGCCCTAATTTAGAAACCTAGAACTGCTTGCCCATAATCTCTTTAAACTTGCGTGTCCCCAAATGAGTGCCCTGATGTATTTGACTTACTGATTTCTTCCTAGTCTTCAAGGAAGGATTAACTTTCCTGTTCTAGTCTTAGCCCAATCCCCTTCATAGTCTAATTTAGTCCATTTCTGTAAATATACCTGCATCCTTGACCAGGAGGGCCGTGGCAGCAATTATGCGGAGGCAAGGGGGAACCCAGCCTCTACTGGATCTAGTTTCTTGCTAAGATAAGCTATTGGCCTTTGCCAAGGCCTCAGAGTCTGAGTCAAAACTCCTTCAGTCACCCCTGCCTTTCCATCCATATACAAGTAGAAGGGCTTGGTATCGTGTGGGATGGCCAGTGCTGGGGCACTCAGTAAGGCTCTTTGTAATTCCCAAAATGTTCCTTCTGCCTCAGCTGTCCACTCTACCATAGTGAGTTCTCCCTTAGCCAGTTCGTAGAGAGGCCGGGCAATCTCCACAGACCGCGGTATCCACAGCCTACAATAGCCCACCGTCCCAAGGAACTCCGTTATGGAGACCAAAGTCTAAATAAGTGGTGTGGCTCTTACAAAGTTGTGTTTTCACTGCTGACACCTGATACCCTTTTCCCTGCAGAGTCTGTAAGAGAGCTCTTGTCCCCCGCAAGCATGACCCATAGTCCTCAGTGGCTGTTTTTACTATTCCCACTAACTCAGTCAGGTTCTTCATTTCAAATCCTCAATTCCTCCTTATATCTGGGGCTGACTGACTGGCAAGAGCAAGATCGTCTACACGAGTTATCGTGGAACTTCTCTGAAGTTTACCTTAAGCTGCCTAGCTTACATAAACAAACATTTAATAACAATCTAATCTAGAATTTGATACCCATAAAGGCATGTTATTAAAACAATTTTTCTCTCTAAAATAACCATTTCCAGAGATATCCAAATCAGGACCAATTCATTCGAAAAACAAGTCCAGTTTTAACAAACTTGGTGTAATTATTTACATAAGCTCAGCAAGAACAGTAAGTAATCATACAGATTTAGAATCTGCTTTGCTGGAACTTCTTATAAGGAATCTCTAGGTTGAACTTTTAGTAGCCTCTCCGGGCCAGAAGCCAAGCCACGTACTTGCCATCAGACATACCTGCAATACCCGTCGACTTGGGCAAATTCATCTCTCTGAGGTGCCCAAAGTATCCTGAGGCTCCTCCTCCTACCAGGGAGTGACATTCTTTACTCATCTGGTGAGGCTGCTGGGAACTGTGTAAGCAAGTATCAGACCAACAGTTCCAAAGGGCTTTATGGCTCCAGGTTTTACAAAGTCAACCTAAGTTCCTTTAAGCTGGTCATATCTGAGTCTTTTCAAATATGACATACCAGTCAAAGCCCTGGTAAAATAACCAGTGTTTCCAATGCTGTCCTGTTACAAGGAGAACAGATTCTTATTGAACTTATGCAAATAACTGATTGCCAAGGAAAAAAGAATACTTAACTGAGACCTTTTGGTTTCAGAGGATTCAGATAGAGAGAAAAGTTGAATGCCTTGATTTGTTTACAAATGAGTACTTTTACATCTCTGTAAGTTACAGATAACTTAAGAAAAAGTTTCCCTGGTCTCGAGGAGCAAACATTACAGAACCAGTCATGTTTAAAACAAGACAAAACATTAAGAAACACGGCATTACAACCTTTCAGTTCATCTAGTCCCATGTTACTAATTCTGGTTGAGTCCAAATGCAGCCCTTACTTCTGTAAATTCTTACCCATTTCAGTTCCCAGGATTTTAACATATCAAAGACCTGTATTTGTCCTGAAAGTCTTCCCATATGAATTTCCTTTAAGGCGGAATTCATCTTACAAGAGAATTAAAACAATTACAAATGACAAAAACTCAGAATAGATATGGTTAAATATCAAGTGATGACCCTTATCAAAACATTAAACTCTAGGAAATGTATAGAACCTCTAGAATAATTACAGCATTAACCCAAATGCAACCCAAGGTTTATCATTGGTTTAGCAGTACTCCCTGAGTAACTTAGCATATCAAGGAAGCCTTATGAGCCAAAGAGATCTCATTCACAACTCTGGGCAGGCAAAGAGAAAACCATTTACATTTCAATTAACCAAAGAAAACTTTGCCCTTTTAAACAGAGAGAAAACCAGCTTTTCTATACCAGTGTCTTTCCTTTTTTTATTTTTAAGGGTACAGTCTTAAGATATGAGTTTTCTGGGTTTCCCTCCCATCATGAATGATGTCGCAGACAAAGGAAGGGGGATCTTTCAGATGCTGTCCTGCTCGCTTGGACAGGAACTTGGGAGCGTCTTAGCTAAGGTCTGTCCGTACAAACCCCGGACCAGGCTGCTCCGTGGAGTAGATGACCGTTATGCCATATGACGCCCCGCGAGACTCAGGGTACAGCCCACTCAGACTCCGTAGCTGAAGCTGTGGAGCCATACAGACACATTCACACAGTCAGGCACTCTTCAGATTCAAACAGGTTGGACACCTCCCCCCACCGGGTCTCCCCTTCCATTCTTTGGGAATGGATCTAGCTCAGACCGAGGCCCTGGGCCTGTTTTTCTTTCTTATTCAAACAGAATCAGGCATCTGGTATTTTTCTCTCCTTTTTACATATTTCCTACTTTTCTACAGAGTTGTTTCCCTTATTTCCATCAGTCTTAGTTCCATTTAGCAGAATTTTGTACTGTTAGAAATAACCTTAACCTCTACTGAAGATTAAATATAAACTAGTTGTGAACTGTTACAACAGAATTCTTTAGATGACAAATTTATCAATCAGTTAAGCACAAAACATGTTTACCAACAGATTTCAAAAGCACAAACCTAGTTCCAACAACCAGCGCTCTAGCATTTTATCCCATTTGGTTTAAAGTTTCAGGTTACCAAAGACTTTGAAAGCTACCTTAAGAATTACCCATGAAAACTTTGAGACAGACAATTAACCATCAGTTTAGTCATCTCTTTGCTAATAGATTTAACACAGATTTTAACAAATAACACAAGCTTACTTGACTTTAAGTAAAAACTCTTAAGTTTCACATTTCTACTGTTAACTCAAAAGACATGTTTATCCTAATTAACCCAACAAACTTAACTTAGTTCAAATACTGATTTACGTTCCACCTGGGCCCACTCCACTTCGAATGTTTACCTGAGACCCGGGTGGGAAGATCCGGAGTGGGGGGTGTTAGGTCCAGGGGGTGCTCTTGTTTCCCGACAGTGAAGAACAGAACAAAGTGCCACCAGAATGCAGAGAAAGGGTTCCCAGTTCTAGGGCTCATCAGCTCCAAGAGAGGAGCACACATCATGCTTTCCCGCCAGCAAGGGGGGAGGGGCTAGGCAGTCTCCATCGGGACAGAGAGGGCAAGGAATGTCCCCGAAACAAAGTTGTTTCGGCAGTTGCTTGGGAATATTCCTTAAAGTCTCTGTCTCGAGTTAGACCAACCCCAGTTGGCTCCAGTTATAGCCATTAAGAGTCAGAGTTCCCTTACTCTCTGTTTGCCCTATTCCTTCAAACACAACAAACAGCACAGCAGACAACAATAAGACAAGACAAAGACAACCACAGGCCCAGCAGTTCTTACCCAGAACCTGCCACCGGTGGGGACTTTTGATCTTCTGGCCACCCAGGGGGACTCGAACCCCCTGGCCGCCTAGGGGGACTTGAACCCCCGGGCGATCTACCAGTGGAGGGAAGGGGCGTCCCCTTATCCTCTCCAGCCCTGGGGAGCATGGCCGCATCCGGCTTCACTCTGGTGGGCTATACCTGGAGCTCCACCCAGACAGACCGACCTATCTCACAGAGCACCTGGAGATCGGCGGATCCCACAGAGTAAAATCTGTGAGATCTTACCTCGAGGCTTTTCCCAGAAATTCTGATGCTGGCTCAGTTCTCATCGTTTAATCCCGGACGAGCCCCCATAAGTTATGCCCCAATAATGGGTCCGTGATTAGAGTGAGACTGATATAAAGTGAAGGTCAAGCAAAGCTTTATTTCGCGCCAAGCATCAAGAACCTAACCGAACTTTCGGGGATGCACCTCTTACAAGAGAGGGCAACCCTTCTCTGTTTCACAGTCTAGCTTTTAAGGGCAAAGGCCATGCAGTCGGGCCTGGCCATGCACAGGTCACCAATGAGATTGTAACCACACAGGAAACTCCACAGTGATGCTAGGTGACCAATTGAATTACAATTTACCCTAGTAGACATTTGAACCAGCCTATTACACCTTGATTAGGATTGGTGCCAAAAAAGTTCCCAAAGGGCGGGGCCCATACTCCTTGGTAGCTAGGGAGATGGTATGCAACCCCCTCACTGATCGATGTCTCTACCTGGCCTGACCCACCCTTGTATCTGGGCTTTGTCACCTGGAACTGGTTTCCGGGACTTGTTTTTAAGTGAATCCCCTGGGGGAAGGGGAGCAGGGACAGGTTAAGGGTTAAACAACAAAGTTTTTGTTTAACCTCAATGAAAGCCTCTTGCTAAAATATAAAAATATAAAATAGGTCCTTACAATTGGATGTGGGGAATCTCATAAAGGTATTTTGATCTGTACATTGTTGTTAAATCAGTGTTTCTGGGGTCGTCAAAGCCTGGGACTTCGTATTCTGCCATCTTACTGACATCTGATAATTACTTTATTAGATATTTTTCATTGTGTATGTTAACATTTTTGAGTGTCTGAATTTTTTTGTTTTCCTTTAAAAGTATATGGATTTTTGTATTCGTAGCCAGTTTATTTATTGAAGACTCTGATCATGCAGAGCTTGTTTTTAAGTTGGTTTTTTTGTTGTTGTTGTTTGTTGCTGTTTTATTTATTTATTTATTTTTTGGTCAGCATGGTTTAGATAGAGTGTTCTTTGCTCTAGGGCTAATTTAGCCCTACTAATAAGACATGGCCCATCCATTGTGTTTATTAAATGCTTTGAGTGTTCAATGATTTCTCACAGGTTGAACATTTCCTGCTTATAAGTTCTGAAAAGTATTTGGCCTATAGCTCTTTGGTAATTGTTCTTTGCCCAACATTGAATATTTTAATCCTAAGAATGTACTACTTAACTATTAACTTAAGGGAGACCCCATTAGGTTCATGGAACTTCATCTTTGTGTAACTTCCTCCTCTCTGGTCCTCTTCCCCACACATTCCTGCCACCTCAGCTTCTCCAAACTGCAATCTCTCTCTTCTCAACTTAGCATGGTCACTCCATATTGCTTGGGATCCTGCTCCTGATCTGGAAAATGTCGCCAAAGAGAACTTCAGGACAGTTACAGGTCTAATTTTTTTCAGAGAGTTGCTGTGTGTTGTTGTCTGCTGTCTGTTGTTTAGTGTCTGAACATGTTTTATATATTTTGTTAAATTTTCTGTATTTTTCCTTACACTGGGAAGGCAAGTCAGGTGTATTTACTCTATTGTAGTTGAAAGCAGAAGTCTTCTTTCTATACATCATTATATGTCACCAACTCTATAATGTTTAAATCACTGTATTATTATATCTTTACCACTCTTGGAAATGTGCAATTCCTAAAGTGGTGAAAGTTGTAGGGATGTAATAGGGTGTAACCCGCCTACTACACACGAGCAGCATTCAGGTCAAGTTTTTAGAAGAGATTATGAATGCTGTTTAACTAAATGAACTGAATAAAACAGTGTGGTTAGGAGATTATACCAGATGACACTGAATGTCTGTAGATTTTCTTTTCTAGAGCGTTAGGTTTTTGAGAAATCAGGTATGACTCAGCCTTTCCAGGAGGCTTTTCCTGACCCTATTCTCTGTCTTTATATATTCTTTACCATTTGACTTATCTGTTTTCCCTATTTACTGTGACTCTCTTAAGGACAGGCAGTCTTATTTATATTTATCTTAGCAACTAGTGTAGCTCCTATAGCATTTGAATGAAGAAATGAATGAATGCTGTCTCTTTTCTTTGTGAATAAATACCTTAGGTCTCCACTTTATCAGCCCCTAATCATTTGGTTCCACAAACTCTTCAGAGGGAAATAAATAGGAAAATGATCTAACCTTAATGAGTTAGGGTCAAGGTTGAAAGGAAATTTGAGGTGTGATGAAAAGATTACTTTTGGGGGCACCTGGGTGGCTCTGCTCAGTCGTTAAACATTTGCCTTCGGCTCAGGTCATGATCCAGGGTCCTGGGATTGAGCCCCACATCGGGCTCCCTGCTTAGCCAGAAGCCTGTTAGTCCCTCTCCCACTCCCCCTGCTTGTGTTCCTTCTCTCGCTGTGTCTCTGTCAAATAAATAAATAAAATATTTTTTTAAAAAAAAATTGTTTTTGAACCAGGTGGGGAGTTAGTTTCTTGTTGCTTTTTAAAAATGAGTTTTTTAGGCTTAACCTTTAAAAAAAAGTTATTTTTCTTGCTTACAATTAAAATACTTCTTTGCCTTTGTTTGTATGCATAAAATATTATTTGTAAGTAAATGAAATAACTGTTGGTTTTTATCTTCTTTATATAGTCATATGAAAGGGATGCGTTAAGAATTTTCTCATATTGCAGTAATTTAATCCCAGTGTGTATTTTCCAATCCCTTTTCTGATCAGTATAGATGAAGACTTTGATTTTTGTTCCTTAATCAGCCATAGACATATTGAATACTTTGTGTAAGGCACTGGGTTGGAAATTCTCGATGATTAAAAGAATAGTGTCCATTCTCTTCTTATTCTTTTTTTTTTTAAGTTTTAATTAATTATTATTCCAGTATAATTTACATATGGTGTTATATTAGTTTCATGTGTACAATATAGTGATTCAGCAATTCTATATGTTACTCAGTGCTCATCACGATAAATGGACTCTTAATCCCCTTTACCTATTTTACTCGGCCACCCACTCCCTTCCCCTCTGCCAGCTGCCAGTTCTCTGTATTTAAGAGTCTGTTTTTTTGTTTTGTCTCTTTTTTCCTTTGTTCATTTGTTTTGTTTCATAAATTCCATTTGTGAGTGAAATCCTATGGTGTTTGTCTTTCTCTGACTGATTTCACTTAACATTATACCCTTTATACCCTCCAGATCGATCCATATTGTTGCAAATGGCAAGATTTCATTCTTTTGAATTGCTGAGAAGTATTCCAGTGTATGTGTGTGTGTGTGTGTGTGTGTGTGTATGTGTACACACCACATCTTCCTTACCCATTAATCTATAGGTAGGCATTTGGGTTTCTTCCATATTTTGGTTATTGCAAATGATGCTGTAATAAACATAGGGGTGCATCTGTTGTTTTAATTAGTATTTTCATATTCTTTGTGTAAATACCCACTAGTGGACTTACTGAATCATATGGTAATGCTAGTTTTAACTTTTTGAGCAACGTCCATGCTGTTTTCCACAGTGACTGCACAAGTTTGCATTCCCAACAGTGCACAACGGTTCTTTTTTCTCCACATCCTTACCAACATGAGTTGTTTTTTGTGTTTTGATTTTAGCCATTTTGACAGGTGTGAGGTGATACCTCATTGTGCTTTTGATTTGCATTTCCCCGATGATTAGTGATGGTGAGCATCTTTTCGGTGACTCTTGGTTGTCTGGATGTCTTCTTTGGAGAAATGTTTGTTCATGTCATCTGCTGATTTTTTAATTGGATTATTTGTGTTTTGAGTGCTGAGTTGTATAAGTTCTTTTATATTTTGGATACTAACCCCTTATTAGATATATTGTTCTCTCATTCAGTAGGTTGTCTTTTTTTTTTTTTTTTAAAGTTATTTGTCAGAAAGAGAGAGAGCTCACAAGTTGGGGGAAGGGGTAGAGGGAGAAGGAGAAGCATATTTACCACTCAGTGGGGAGCCCAATGTGGGACTCAATCCCAGGACCCTGGGATCATGACCTGAGCTGAGGGCAGACGCTTAACCAACTGAGCCACCCAGGTACCCCATGTCTTTTTGTTCTGTTGTTTCCTTTGCTGTGCAGAAGCTTTTTATTTTTATGTAGTGCCAGTAGCTACTAGGGTTTTTTTGCTTTTATTCCCTTGCCTCAGAGACATATCTAGAAAATGTTGCTACCGCGAATGTCAGAGAAGTTATTGCCTGTGTTCTCTTCTAGGATTTTTATGGTGTCAGGTCTCACATTTAGGTGTCTGATCCATTTGGAGTTTATTTTTGTGCATAGTGTAAGTGCTTTGCTTTCATTTTCTTGCATGGAGCTGTCTGGTTTTCCCAACACCATTTGTTGAAAAGACTTTTTCCCATTGCATATTCTTTCCTTCTTTGTTGTAAAGTAATTGACCATATAATTGTGGGTTTATTTCTGCACTCTTTATTCTGTTCTCTTGATCTGTGTGTCTGTTTTTGTGTCGGTACTGTATTTTTGGAATATTTTGAGAAAAATAGTTTTTTTTTTTAACATTTCTTTCTTTTTTTTAACAGTTCTTTTTTTTAAAATAAAAATAATATACATACATATATGTATGTATATATATATATATATTTTTTTTAAATAAACATATAATGTGTTTTTATCCCCAGGGGTACAGGTCTGTGAATCGCCACGTTTACACATTTCACAGCACTCATCATAGCACATACCCTCCCCAGTGTCCATATCCCCACCACCTTCTCCCGTCCCCCCTACCCCCAGCAACCCTCAGTCTGTTTTTTGAGATTGAGTCTTTTATGGTTTGTCTCCTTCCCAATACCATCTTCTTTCATTTTTTTCTTTTCCTAACCCCCAAACCCCCCATATTGCATCTCCACTTCTTCATATCAGGGAGATCATATGATAGTTGTTTTTCTCCGATTGACGTATTTCGCTAAGCATAATACCCTCTAGTTCCATCCACGTCGTCGCAAATGGCAAGATTCATTTCTTTTGATGGCTGCATAGTATTCCATTGTATATATATACCACATCTTCTTTATCCATTATTCTGTTGATGGACATCTAGCTTCTTTCCATAGTTTGGCCATTGTGGACATTGCTGCTATAACCATTTGGGTGCACATGCCCCTTTGGAGCACCACGTTTGTATCTTTAGGATATATACCCAGTAGTGCAATTGCTAGGTCATAGGGTAGCTCTATTTTCAGTTTTTTGAGGAACCTCCACACTGTTTTCCAGAGTGGTTGCACCAGCTTGCATTCCCACCAACAGTGTAGGAGGGCTCCCCTTTCTCCAAATCCTCGCCAGCATCTGTCATTTCCTGTCTTTTTAATTTTAGCCATTCTGACTGGTGTGAGGTGGTATCTCATTGTGGTTTTGATTTGTATTTCCCTGATGCCGAGTGATGTGGAGCACTTTTTCATGTGTCTGTTGGCCATCTGGATGTCTTCTTTGCAGAAATGTCTGTTCATGTCCTCTGCCCATTTCTTGACTGGATTATTTGTTCTTTGGGTATTGAGTTTGATAAGCTCTTTATAGATTTTGGATACTAGCCCTTTATCTAATATGTCCTTTGCAAATATCTTCTCCCATTCTGTCAGTTGTCTTTTGGTTTTGTTAACTGTTTCCTTTACTGTGCAAAAGCTTTTGATCTTGATGAAATCCCAATAGTTCATTTTTGCCCTTGCTTCTGTTGTCCTTGGCGATGTTCCTAGGAAGAAGTCGCTGAAGTTGAGGTCAAAGAGGTTGCTGCCTGTGTTCTCCTCAAGGATTTTGATGGATTCCTTTCTCACATGAGGTCCTTCATCCATTTTGAGTCTATTTTCATGTGTGGTGTAAGGAAATAGTCCAATTTCATTTTTCTGCATGTGGCTGTCCAATTTTCCCAGCACCATTTGTTGAAGAGGCTGTCTTTTTTCCATTGGACATTCCTTCCTGCTTTGTCGAAGATTAGTTGACCATAGAGTTGAGGGTCTATTTCTGGGCTCTCTATTCTGTTCCATTGATCTATGTGTCTGTTTTTGTGCCAGTACCATACTGTCTTGATGAGGACAGCTTTGTAATAGAGCTTGAAGTCTGGAATTGTTATGCCACCAACTTTGGCTTTCTTTTTCAATATTCCTTTGGCTATTCGAGGTCTTTTCTGGTTCCATAGAAATTTTAGGATTATTTGTTCCATTTCTTTGAAAAAAATGGATGGGATTTTGATAGGGATTGCATTAAATGTGTAGATTGCTTTAGGTAGAATAGACATTTTCACAATATTTGTTCTTCCAGTCTATGAGCATGGAACATTTTTCCATTTCTTTGTGTCTTCCTCAATTTCTTTCATGAGTACTTTATAGTTTTCTGAGTATAGATTCTTTGCCTCTTTGGTTAGGTTTATTCCTAGGTATCTTATGGTTTTGGGTGCAATTGTAAATGGGACTGACTCCTCAATTTCTCTTTCTTCTGTCTTGTTGTTAGTGTAAAGAAATGCAACTGATTTCTGTGCATTGACTTTATATCCTGACACTTTACTGAATTCCTGTATAAGTTCTAGCAGTTTTGGAGTGGAGCCTTTTGGGTTTTCCACATATAGTATCATACCATCTGCATAGAGTGATAGTTCAACTTCTTCTTTGCCAATTTGGATGCCTTTAATTTCTTTTTGTTGTCTGATTGCTGAGGCTAGGACACCGAGTACTATGTTGAACAGCAGTGGTGATAACGGACATCCTTACTGTGTTCTTGACCTTAGCAGAAAAGCTTTCAGTTTTTCTCCATTGAGAATGATATTTGCAGTGGGTTTTTCATAGATGGCTTTGATAATATTGAGGTATGTGCCCTCTATCCCTACACTTTGAAGAGTTTTAATCAGGAAGGGATGCTGCACTTTGTCAAATGCTTTTTCAGCATCTATTGAGAGTATCATATGGTTCTTATTCTTTCTTTTATTAATGTATTGTATCACATTGATGGATTTGCGGATGTTGAACCAACCTTGCAGCCCTGAATAAATCCCACTTGGTCGTGGTGAATAATCCTTTTAATGTACTGTTGGATCCTATTGGCCAGTATTTTGGTGAGAATTTTCACATCTGTGTTCATCAAGGATATTGGTCTGTAATTCTCTTTTTTGATGGGATCCTTGTCTGATTTTGGGATCAAGGTGATGCTGGCCTCATAAAATGAGTTTGGAAGTTTTCCTTCCATTTCTATTTTTTGGAACAGTTTCAGGAGAATAAGAATTAATTCTTCTTTAAATGTTTGGTAGAATTCCCCTGGTAGAATTCCCCGTCTGGTCCTGGACTTTTGTTTGTTTGGAGATTTTTGATGACTGTTTCAATCTCCTTACTGGTTATGGGTCTGTTCAGGTTTTCTATTTCTTTCTGGTTCAGTTGTGGTAGTTTATATGTCTCTAGAAATGTATCCATTTCTTCCAGATTGTCGAATTTGTTGGTGTAGAGTTGCTCATAGTATGTTCTTATAATTGTTTGTATTTCTTTGGTGTTGGTTGTGATCTCTCCTCTTTCATTCATGATTTTATTTATTTGGGTCCTTTCTCTTTTCTTTTTGATAAGTCTGGCCAGGGGTTTGTCAGTCTTACTAATTCTTTCAAAGAACCAGTTCCTAGTTTCGTTGATTTGTTCTATTGTTTTTTTAGTTTCTATTTCATTGATTTCTGCTCTGATCTTTATGATTTCTCTTCTCCTGCTGGGTTTAGGCTTGAGAAAAATAGGTTTTAACTCTTCTTTAAATGTTTGGTATAATTCACCTATGAAGCCATCTGGTCCTGGACTTTAGTTGTTTGGAAGTCTTTTGATTACCAGTTCCATTTCATTGCTGGTAATTAGTCTGTTCAAGTTTTCTGTTTCTTCCTGATTCAGTTTTGGGAGGTTTTATGTATGTTTCTAGGAATTTATCCATTTCTTCTAGGTTATCCAGTTTGTTGGCACATAATTTTTCATAATATTCCCATAGAATCCTTGTTGGCACATAATTTTTCATAATATTCCCTTAGAATCCTTTGTATTTCCCTGGTGTCAGTTGTTATTTCTCCTCTTTCTTTTCTGATTGTGTTTCTTTGAGTTCTCTCCCTCCCTCCCTCTCTCTCTCTCTCTCTCTCACCTTTTGATAAATCTAGCTAAAGGTTTATCAATTTAGTTGATCTTCTCTAAGAATCAGCTTCTGGTTTCATTGATCTGCTCGATTTTTTTTTTTTTTTTAAGTTTCTCTCTCTCTCTCCCCCTATATATATATACACACACACTCTAATTTTTATTCTTTCTTTCTTCTGGGTAGCCTGTTTCTTAATGATCATACTATGTTGAACCACATGACAATGCTGATATTTGACAGTATTTGGTTGGTAAAAAGAACAGAGTCATTTGACTCTAATAGTTAAAGAGCAAGGTAGATTCTGGAAATATAAAATAACAAATCGTGTAATATGGTTTAGTCACTAAGTCATGTAGCAATTTGAAAGAATAGAGTCATTAGCTTGGATGAAGATGTTGGAAAAACTTTCATAGAATAAAGTTTCACTTTCAATCTCTAATTAGCTAGAGGGGCTTCTCCTGAACATTTTAGTTTTTTTCTTGCTAATAGTTGAATTAACCTCGTAAGTCCATCAGATTTTTGTCTTCATGTAGAATTTTTTTATGTACGTGTTTTTATTTAAATACCAATTTTTTAGTCTTTTGGCCCCACATTTATTCTTTCAATTCATTTTTTTTGTGATTAAAAAAATAACAAAATTTATCATCCTAACCTTTTTTTTTTTTAAGATTTTATTTGTTTATTTGACAGAGAGAGAGAGAGAGAGAGAGAGAGAGAGAATACAAGCAAGAGGAGTGGGAGAGGAAGAAGCAGGCTTTCTGCCAAGTGGGGAGCCCAACGTGGGGCTCGATCCCAGCACCCTGGAATCATGACCTGAGCCGAAGGCAGATGCGTAATGACTGAGCCACCCAGGCACCCCCATCCTAACTGTTTTTAAGTGTACAGTTTGGTTGTGTTAAGTGTATTCACACTGTTGACAAACAGGTTTTTAGAATTTTATCATCCTACAGAACTGAAGTTCTTTATCCATTAAATACCTCTGTTCCCCCTCCCTGCAGCCCCTGATTACCATCATTCTATTTCCTGTCTCTGTGAAATAGACTATGTTAGATACCTCATATAAGTGGGATCATAGATTATTTTTCTTTTTGGCTCATTTCACTTGGGATGATGTCCTCAAGGTTCATCCATGTTGTAGCATGTGGTACAATTTCCTTTCCTTTTTTAGTTTTCTTTCCGAGTTACTTAAAAATTTTTTGACATACAAGAAGCTGTACATAACTAATGCAGACAAATTAAAGGAGTTAGAGATAAGTATACACCAGTGATCCATTATTGCAATCTATGCCATAAACCTGTCCATCACTTTTAGAAGTTTTCTCCCACCCTCTTATTTGTTATTATTATAGGTTGTTTTAGTGATAAAACACTTAGCATAAGGCCTACCCTCTTAGCAAATTTTCAAGAGAGTTTGTTTATTTATTTATTTATTTATTAGAGAGAGAGAGTGGAGGGCGGAGCAGAGGGAGAAAGACAAGCAGACTCCTCACTGAGCACAGAGCCTGATGCAGGGCCCAATCCCAGGACCCTAAGATCACTGCCTGGGCTGAAATCAACAGTGGACGCTTAACCCACTGAGCAACCCAGGCCCTCCATCCCTGCCCCCCACCCCTTAGCAAAGTTTTTAGTATACAATAGAGTTTTGTTAACTATAGGCACTGTGCTGTTCAGTAGATCTCTAGGACTTATTTACTTTGTGTAACTGAAAATGTCTACCCTTTGATTAATATCTCCCCTTTCCCCTTCGCCCATCCTCTGGAAAGCACCATTCTACTCTCTGGCTCTATGAGTTTGACTGTTTTATATTCATAATGTAAGTGGTATAATATAGTATTTGTTCTTCTGTGTCTGACTTATTTCACTTAGCATAATGCCCTCTAGGTTCATCTGTATTGTCATAAATGGCAAGATTTCCTTTTTTGATGCTGAATAGTATTCCTGTGTGTGTGTGTGTGTGTGTGTGTGTGTGTGTGTAAGTGTTGCACATATCACATTTTAATATGTTGACTGATAGGCATTTAGGTTGCTTCCGTGTCTGGGCTATGGTGAATAATGCTGCAATGAACATGGGAATATAGATCTCTTTGAGATCCTGATTTCAGTTTCTTTGGATATATATCCAAAGTGGGATTGCTGAATCATATTGTACTTCTATTGTTAGTTTTTTTTGAGAATCTTCCATCCTGTTTTTCAAGGTGGCTGTATCAATTTACATTCCCATCAACAGTGTACCAGGGATCCCTTTTCTGCACATCCTCCCAACACTTGTTATCTTTCTTGTTTCTTTTATTCTATCTGTCCTAACAGGTGTGAGGTAATATCCCATTGCAGTTTCAATTTGCATTTTCCTGATGATGTTGAGCACATTGTCATATATATGTTGGCTATTGATGTATCTTTTGTTCACTTCCTTTGCTCATTTTTAATCAGGTTATTTGGGGTTTTTTGCTATAATGTTGTAAGAGTTCTCTGTATATTTTGAATATTAGCCCTTTATTAAATATATGGTTTGCAGATATTTCTTCCCATTTCATAGGTTGTCTTTTCATTTTGTAGATTGTTTCTTTTGCTGTCCTGAAGTTTTTTAGTTTCATGTAATCCTGCTTGTCTCTTTTTTCTTTTGTTGCCTGTGCTTTTAGTATCATATCCTTCATTTTAGGCTGAATGTTACTCTTTTTTATGTAGATGCCACATTATCTTTAATCCCTCATCTATCAGTGGACATCTCAGTCGCCTCAAACATTTTAGCTGTTGTGAATAATGTTGCTGTTAACATGAATGTGCAAAAATCTCTTCATGACTCTGCTTTCAATTCTTTTGGATATATAACCAGAAGTGGATTGCTGGTTCATATGATCGTTCTATTTTTAACTTTTTGAGGAACCTCTTCATGCAGAAGTTTTCACAAATTTCATTGCTGTTGCTTCTGCTAAACTATCTGAAAATCTTTATTTCTTGATTAATGCAAATTTATTTTTTTGCATATCCAGGGCCCTTGCAGAATCTCCACCATCCGTTAACAACCTAAAGAGTGAAGTTGGTGATAAAGGGAAGAATAAGGATGAAGGAGAAGTTGGTAACAATGAAAAAAAAGCTGCAGATGTTTGTCTTGAGTCTCATCCAGAAGAGAAAAAGAAGAAACGTTCTGGATTCAGAGACAGAAAAGTATGGAACACAGTCTTATAAATTAGTCAAAGCTGTTGTTAATTCTAAATTAGAATAATGCATTTGAGTCTCTTTTATAGTTTATTTCAGATGGTTAGTATTCTCCTTACAGTGATACTCACGTCTCTGCTATTTTTTTCTGTCATTTTCTTTTTTTTTATTAATTTTTTTATTTTCAAATAAACATATAGTGTATTTTTAGCCCCAGGGGTACAGGTTTTTTT
Organism: Martes martes; assembly: GCF_963455335.1. Taxonomy (NCBI): domain Eukaryota; kingdom Metazoa; phylum Chordata; class Mammalia; order Carnivora; family Mustelidae; genus Martes; species Martes martes. Next base: position 53,682,443 of record NC_137902.1, read on the forward strand.
CTGTCATTTTCTAAAAAGGCAAATATAGTCCTGGAATGTGAAGTTAATGAGGCTAGTGAAAAGATCTAGAATTGATAATCAGGATTTGCATATTTTTTTTTACTTTTTTAATGCAGCTACTTTAGTTGATTCTTGCTTTCCAGATCTTTCTGATGCTGAATGTTCATGGAAATTTAAGTCTTTGGTGCAATTGATTTATGATGCCAAATTTGTAAAGGCAGAATAACCTCTCTTTGGAAATACACAAATATTTCCAAAAATTCAGCTAATTTTGATGATAGTATAAACGTTGAATGACTTCAGCTTTTAATATCTTTAACACAACCTGCTGTTACAGAGCTCTACCTCAGAAAAATTACAATTCCGGTATAGTATGCCTATGATACTGAGCATTTGAATTCGTTAGACATGAGTAATGAAAAGTCAAAAGGATGAATTTCTTAGACATCTGCATGTTAATGTTGAAATTCAGGGAATTGCTTCCTTTGATAAAATGTAGCTAATAAGTGTAGCACGATAATTTGAGTTATTTCTGTGTTGCATGTGTGTTTGTGTGGGGGGGTATATATTTGCAAGAAGAGTTCCTTTGAGAAATTTGGATTGTTTATTTGGATGAAATTATTAAATATGTTTTTTCATTTCTCAAATCTGTTTCTGGATGAGGTGAATTTGAACAAAAATGATGTAAGTTAATTGTCAACTATCCCAGTGTTTCCACAATGATATATTTATTTAATCTTTTGCCCTGAGTGAATTTGAGTAAAGTTTCAATTTATCTTGTGCCAGCAGTTTCATTTATAGTTTTTACATTTTACAAAATAGAGCTAAAATTACCCAAATAAGCATTTATTTTTGAACTTTCCGTTTTCTTCTCCTGCTTTCTGCTTAGCAGTGACCATATATCATACTTTGCAGATAAAAATGAAAGCTTGATCAATATAATTTACTTAATTTGTAACTCCCATGGCTATAAAACCTTTCTGATCTATTTCTGAAATAATTCTTATTTCACTGTAGTCTCAGTGGAAGAGCTTTGTTTTCCATATTCAAGGATAACCATTCCACATGTCATCCTGTTTCCCCAAGAACCTGTTTCAACGCTTATTTTTTCTTCTGTCCAGTTTCCTCAGTTACTCTTTGTCTTTTCATTTATTACATAGTATACATAGACATGTTAAAGATTTTTCCACCTTTAATAAAATAATAAATTGCATTTTTGAGCATGGTTTTTTGTTTTTGTTTTTTGCCATTCACCTTCTTTCCCTGTTACACCAAACTGCTACAGCCTCTACAGGTTCTCTTTACATCCTCACTTTTCTCTTAAGCTTTTTGGTTCTGTTCTTTTATACTGTCTTGATTTTTATGTAATTTTTCAAATATTCAGTGAGAAAAAAATAGAGACTACTATAATGAACATGTATATATCTGACACTTATTTTTGTCAGGTTTTAACATTTGACTATATTTGCTTTATTTTTTTTAAAGAAACAAAATGAATGTAAAAAAATACATTGCTGTATACTTTCCCCAATCCCATTTTTTCCCCTCTTTTTCAGAGGTGAATGATTTGCTTTAATTTGTGATTTATTAATGTCATGTATGGCCTAGTTGTTTTATGTGTTTTAGTTTTAATTAAAAAAAAAATTCCCAGGTCCAAAGAGTTAGGACAGCCCTATCAATCAGTTTATGTTATACTGTTGTTGTACGTGCTTCTCTTTCATTTAATATTTATATTATTTTATGTTCTTTCCTTTTATTTTTGATGTTTAATTTTTAATTTTCAATTTTCTTGTCCCTTCTGACACATCAAGTCCAGAATTCTGAAAAATTCTCACACACTGCTTCAGTATTGCTTCATGGCCATTTCTTTTCTCTCAGAACTCTTATCTTGCATCCTCACAACCTATACTGCATATCTTATAACTGTTCTTTATATTTTTTCTCAATCGTTCTTCCCCTACTGTCCTGGGGCCTCTTTTTTTTTCTTCCCCCCCTTTTTTTATGGTGGTAAAATAGTTAAAATGTCCCATTTACCATGTTAACCATCTTTAAATGTACATTTCATCACACAGTGTCAGCATTTTCTCACCACCCATCTCCATAACTGTTTTCATGTTATAAAACTGAAAATCTATACCCGTCAATCAGTAACTCTTTACTGCCCCCTCTCTTAGCCCCTCGAAACCACCTTTCTGCTTTTTCTCCATGATTTTGAATGCTAAAAGAACCTCCTACAAGTGGAATCATAGAGTATTTGTATTTTTGTGACTGGCTTGTTGCACTTCATGTAATGTCCTCAAGGTTCATCATGTTTTAGCATATGTTGGAATTTCCTTACTTTGGGGGATATTACAGGGTATGAATATACTACATTTTGGTCATCCATTCATCTCTTAATGGATATTTGGGTTGCTTCCACATTTTAGCTGTTTTGAAAAATGCTGTGAACATAGGTTAACAAATATCTATTGGAGACCTTGCTTTCTATTCTTTTGGGTATCTACCCAGAAGTGAAATTGCTAGATCATATGGTAATCCTATTTTTAATTTTCTTATGGAACCACCATACTGTCTTCCACAGTGATAAGCCATTTTGCATTCCTACCAGCAAGGGTTCTACTTTGTCCATATCTTTGCCAACAATTGCTATGTTCTTTTCTTAGATTAACCATCCTAACAGATGTAAGGTGCTATCTCAGTAGAGTTTTCATTTGCATTTCCATAATGATCAGTGATGTTGAACAACTTTGCATGTGCCTAGTAGTCAGTTGTATGTCTTCTTTGTAGGAATGTTCATATCTTTTGCCCATTTCTTAACTCTGTTGTTGTTGTTTTTAATTGTTGAGTTTTAGGAGGTCTCTAAATAAAATCTGTTAACTACTTATCAGATATATGATATATGATTTGCAATTATTTCATCTCATTGTATGAACTTTTTTTTTTCTTTGTTGCTTATGCCTCTGATGTCATATCTAAGAAATCATTACCAAATCTAATATGACACTTTCGACCTGTGTTTTCTTCCATAAGTAAGTAGTTTTAGGTCTTTCATTTTGGTCTTTGATCCATTTCAAGTTAGTTTTTTAAAAAGATTTATTTATTTATTTTAGAGAGACAGAATGCATGAGAGCCGGGATGGGATAGGATGGGTAGAGTGGAAGGGAGAGGGACAAGCAGATTCCACGCTGAGCGTGGAGCCTGTTGTAGGGCTCACTCCCACAACCCATGAGATCACAGTCTGAGTCTAAATCATGAGTTGGGCGCTTATTAGCCAGCTGAGCCACCCAGGCACCCCCTTAGTTTATTTCTTATTATGGAGTTAGATCTTATCTACTGCAACTTCATTCTTTTGTAAGTGGATACCAATTTTCCCAGCACCATTTGTTGAAAAGGCTATCCTTTTTTCCATTAAATGGTTGTGGCTCCCTTGTCAAAAATCATTTAACCATGTATGTGAGGGTGTATTTTGGGTCTGTATTCTATTCCAGTGGTCTACATGTCTGGTCTACATGTACCACATGTTCTTTTGATGACTGTAGTTTTACAAGATTTTATTTATTTATTTGAGAGAGAGAGCGTGCGCACGCAAGCACAAGCAGCAGGGATGGGTAGAAGGAGAGGGAGAAGCAGACTCCCTGCCAAGGAGGGAGCCTGATGTGGAACTCGATCGCAGGACCCTGGGATCATGACCCTAGCTGAAGGCAGCTACTTAACTGACTGAGCCGTTCAGGCGCCCTGTTGTTTTATAATAAATTTTAAAATCAGGATGTAGTAGTCCTCAAACTTTGTTCTTCTTTTTCAAAATTTGTTTTGGTGGTTCAGAGTCCCAAGAGATTACATGACACATATTAGTTATTTCCGTATATTGGCTATTGTGAATCATGGTACATTGAACATGGGAATACAGATATATCTTCAAGATACTGGTTTCACTGGACAGTTTCCTTACACCACACATGAAAATAGACTCAAAATGGATGAAGGACCTCATATGAGAAAGGAATCCATCAAAATCCTTGAGGAGAACACAGGCAGCAACCTCTTTGACCTCAGCTGCAGCAGCTTCTTCCTAGGAACATCACCAAAGGCAAGGGAAGCCAGGGCAAAAATGAACTATTGGGATTTCATCAAGATCAAAAGCTTTTGCACAGTAAAGGAAACAGTTAACAAAACCAAAAGACAACTGACAGAATGGGAGAAGATATTTGCAAAGGACATATCAGATAAAGGGCTAGTATCCAAAATCTATAAAGAGCTTATCAAACTCAATACCCAAAGAACAAATAATCCAGTCAAGAAATGGGCAGAGGACATGAACAGACATTTCTGCAAAGAAGACATCCAGATGGCCAACAGACACATGAAAAAGTGCTCCACATCACTCGGCATCAGGGAAATACAAATCAAAACCACAATGAGATACCACCTCACACCAGTCAGAATGGCTAAAATTAAAAAGACAGGAAATGACAGATGCTGGCGAGGATTTGGAGAAAGGGGAGCCCTCCTACACTGTTGGTGGGAATGCAAGCTGGTGCAACCACTCTGGAAAACAGCATGGAGGTTCCTCAAAAAGTTGAGAATAGAGCTACCCTATGACCCAGCGATTGCACTACTGGGTATTTACCCTAAAGATACAAACATAGTGATCCGAGGCGCATGTGCACCCGAATGTTTATAGCAGCAATGTCCATAATAGCCAAACTATGGAAAGAAGCTAGATATCCATCAACAGAATAATGGATAAAGAAGATGTGGCATATATATATAATGGAATACTATGCAGCCATCAAAAGAAATGAAATCTTCCTATATGCGACAATGTGGATGGAACTAGAGGGTATTATGCTTAGCAAAATAAGTCAATCAGAGAAAGACAGCTATCATATGATCTCCCTGGTATGAGATAGTGGATGCAATGTGGGAGGTTTGGGGGGGTAGGAAAAGAATAAATGAAACAAGATGGGATTGGGAGGGAGACAAACCATAAGAGACTCTTACTGCCACAAAACAAACTGAGGGTGGCCGGGGGGAGGGGGGCTATGGACATTGGGAAGGGTGTGTGCTATGGTGAGTGCTGTGAAGTGTGTAAACCTGGGGCTAATAATACATTATATGTTTATTAAAAAAAAAAGGATACTGGTTTCATTTTCTTTGCATATTACACAGAAGTGAAATTTGTGGATGATGTGGTAGTTCTGTTTTTAATGTCTTGAGAAACCTCCATACTACTTTCCATAGAAGTTGAACCAATTTACATTCCCACCAACAGTGTAAAAAGTTCCCGTTTCTCCATATCCTCACGTACACTTGTTATCTTTCCTTTCTCTCTTTTTTGTTAAAGATTTTATGTATGTATTTGAGAGAGAGTGTGGGAGAGAGCATGGTAGGGGGAGCAGAAAGAGAGGCGGTCAGGGAGGCTGACATGGCACTTAATCCCAGGACTCCAGGATCATGACCTGAGCTGAAGGCAGACACTTAGCCAACTCAGCCACCCAGGTGCCCCTCTTTTCTCATTTTTTTAACATTAAGAAAAAAAAAAAAAACCCACGGGATTTATTTATTTATTTTAGAAAGAGAGAGAGAGCATGCGAGAGCATGCGAATGCACAGTTGCATTGGGGGAGGGGTAGAGGGAGTAAATCTTCAGGTGTACTCCCTACTGGGCATGGAGCCTAATGTAGAGCTCAGTTTCATGACCCTGAGGTCATGACCAGAGATGAAACCAAGAGTCAGATTTCCAACCAGCTGAGCCACCCAGGTGCCCCATCTTTTCCCTTTTTATGATAACCATCTAACAGGTATGAGGTGGTATCTCCTTGTGGTTTTGATTTGCATTTTCCTGATGATTAGTGATGTTGAGCACCTTTTCATGTGTCCATTCGCTATTTGGATGTGTTCCTTGGAAAAATGCCTATTTAGGTCATTCTGCCCATTTAATTGAATTGGTTTTTGTAGGGTTTTTGTTTCCATTTTTGCTTTTTTTTGGCTTTTAAAGTTTTAATTTTGATTCCAGTGAGTTAACATAACAATGGTATATTGATTTCAGGAAGCAGTATAGTGATTCAGCAATTCCATACATCATCCAGTGCTCATCATGACATTTGCACTCCTTAATAATCCTACCACCTGTTTAACCCCTCTCTCCACCCCCATGCTCTCTGGTAACAATCAGTTCTATATATTTAAGAGTCTGTTTTTTTTGGTTTGTTTGTTTGGTTCTTTGTAAATAGACTCCTTATGCAATGTGGAACCCAATGTGGGGCTTAAACTCACAAACCTGAGTTTGAGCTGAGATCAGGAGTCAGACACTTAACTGACTGAGCCACCCAGATGCCTCAAGAGCCTGTTTTTTGTCTTTTTTTTCCCCTTTGCTTGTTTGTTTTATTTTGTAAATTCCACATATGAGTGAAATTATATGGTGTTTGTCTTTCTCTGACTTATTTTCATTTAGCCTTTTACCCTCTAGATCCATCCATGTTGTTGCAAATGACAAAATGTCATTCTTTTTCATCGCTGAGTAGTATTCCGTCGTGTGTGTGTGTGTGTGTGTGTGTGTGTGTGTACGCTTCTTTTTCCATTCATCTATTGATGGACACTTGGGTTGCTTCCATGTTTTGGCTTTTACAAATAATGCTGCAATAAACAGGGTGTTTATCTCTTCAAATTAGTGTTTTTGTATTCTTTGGGTAAATACCCAGTAGGGGAATTACTGGATCATATGGTAGTTCTGTTTTTAATTTTTTTTTTTAAAGATTTTATTTATTTATTTGACAGAGAGATCACAAGTAGGCAGAGAGGCAGGCAGAGAGAGGGGGGGAAGCAGGCTCCCTGCTGAGCAGAGGGCCCAATGTGGGGCTCAATCCCAGGACCCTGAGATAATGACCTGAGCCGAAGGCAGAGGCTTTAACCCACTGAGCCACCCAGGCGCCCTTGTTTTTAATATTCTGCGGAGCCTCCATACCGTGTTCCATAGTGGCTGCAACAGTTTGCGTTCCCACCAACAGTGCACAAAGGTTCCTTTTCCTCTATATCCTTGCCAACTCTTGTTGTTTCTTCTGTTGTTGATTTTAGCTAGTCTGACAGGAATGAGGTGATACCTCATTCTGGTTTAAAAAAAATTTTTTTTTTAAGATTTTATTTATTTATTCGACAGAGTTCACAAGTAGGCAGAGAGGCAGGCAGAGAGAGGCAGGGAAGCCGGCTCCCCACCGAGCAGAGAGCCCAGCGCTGGGTTTGATCCCAGGACCCTGAGACCACGACCCTAGCCAAGGTAGAGGCCCAACCCACCGAGCCACCGAGGTGCCCCCCTTATTCTGGTTTTGATTTGCATTTTCCTGGATTAGTGATGTTGCGCACTTTTCCTGTACCTGTAGGTCATCTCTGTGTCTTCTTTGGAAAAATACCTTTTCAGATCTTCTGCCTGTTTTTAAATCAGATTTTTTTTTAATTGTATGAGTTCTTTAAATTTGGTAAAATACAACAGCTTTTTGTGATAAAAGCCCTCAACAAATTGGGTAGAGAAGGAATTTCACTTCAACTTAAGAATGCAGTATATGACAAACCCACAGCTAACATCATACTGAACACTGAAAGATTGAAATCTTTTCCTTTGTAATGAGGAAGAGGACCCACAGGGGTGCCCACTCTAAACATTTCACTAAATAGTACTGGGAGTTCCACGTAGAGCAATTAGGAAAGACAAAGAAATATAAAGCATCCAAATAGGAAAGAAAGAAGGAAAGTTGTTATTATCTGGAGATCATATGATCTTATATAATGATAATCCTAAAGACTCAATCAAAAAGCTATTGGAACTGATGAACAAATTCAGCAGAGTTGCAGAAAATAAACTCAATATACAGAATTGATCATACATTTTCTATACACCAGCAATGAATTACCTGAAAAGGAAATGAAGATAATTAATTATTCCATTCATAATAGCATTAAGAATAAGAAAATACGTAGGAATAAATTTAACCAAGGTAATGAAAGATCTGTACAATGAAAACTTTGTCTTTGATGAAAGATACATAAGAAGACACACAAATGAAAATATATCCTGTGTTCATGGATCAGAATAATAAATATCATTTAAATGTTTATGCTACCCAAAGCTATCTGTACTTTCCTTGCATTACCTGTAAAAATTCCATTCACATTTTTCACAGAAAAAGAAGTGCTAACCTTTGTATAGAACTACAAAAGAACCGGAGAAAGAAGAGCTAAGCTCGAAGTATTCCACTTCCTGATATCAAATTACATAGTTATATTATATACATAGTGTATTCTGTCATTAAAATAGAACATATAGACCAGTGGCACAAAATGGAGATCCCAGAAATAAACCCCCCACCTATACAGTCAGTTAGCATTTGACAAGGGAGCCAGGAATACTGTAGGGGCAAATGATAGTCTCTTCAATAAATGGTATTGGAATACTTCATAACCACATACAGAAAATGAAATTGAACCCTTATTTAAATCATTTGGCAGATTTAACTCAAAAGTATTAAATACTTTAACTTAAGACCTAAAACAATAAAACTTGTAGACGTTTCCTTAGAAGGAAACTCAAAGAAGGGAATGTAGAGGAAGAGCTCCTTATCTTTCGTCTTGCAATGAATTTTTTGGTCATGACACCAAAAACACAACAAGAAAAAATCAACAAATGGAACCATTTCAAACTGAGAAGATTCCACACGGCAAAGGCACCCATCAACAAAATGAAAAGACAACCTACAAAAAAAGTATTTGCAAACCATATATTGAATATGGGGTTAATATCCCTTTTCTTTCTTTCTTGATGAGTCTAGTTAAACATCTGTTTTATCTTTTAAAGAACTAGCTCTTATTATCACCAATCTTTTCTATTGTCTTTTTATTCCCTGTTTCATTTTCTTCCACTCTCATCTTTGTTATCTCCTGCCTTTTGCTGTGGGCTTAGTTTGTTCTTTTTCTAGTTCCTTGAAGTATTTGAGATCTTAATTTTTTTTTAAGATTTTTATTTATATATTTGAGATAGAAAGAGAGTGAGAGAGAGAGCACAAGCAGGGGGAGCAGCAAGCGCACTCCCTGCCAAGCAGGCAGCCGGACATGGGGCTTGATCCCAGGACTCCAGGATCATCCCCTGAGCTGAAGGCAGACCCTTAACCGACTGAGCCACTCAGGGTGCCCCGAGATTTTTATTTTTTAAAATATAGATGTTTATTGCTATGAATTTCTCTGTTAGAAATGTTTTTTGCTACATTCTGGTATGTTGTGTTTCCATTTTTGTTTGTTTCAAGATGTTTTTAAAATTTTCTTTTCTTTGTTGACCCATTGGTTTTTCAGGAGCATGTTGTTTAATCCCCATGCATTTTTAAATTTCCCAGTATTCTTCTTGTAATTGTGAGTTGCTTAGCATTATGGTCAGAAAATATGCTCAATATGATTTCAGTTTTCTTAAATTTATTATAACTTGTGGCCTCATGTGATCTCTCTTGGAGAATGTTCCATGTGTGCTTTAGAATAATATGTATCCTGCTGCAATTGAATGGAATATTCTGTAAATGTCTTTTAAAATTCATTTTGTTTAAGTCCAGTGTTTCCTCATTTATTTTCTTTCTGGGTGGTCTGTCCATTGTTCATAGTGGGATGTTCAAATCCCCTACTGTTATTGTATTGCTGTGTATTTTTCCCTTCAGTTCTGTTCACATTTGCTTTATATATTTAGGTGCATAACTAGTTAGAAATGAATTGACCTTGTATCATTATATTATTCTCTTCTTTGTCTCGTTACGGTTTTTGGCTTAAACTGTATTTTGTTTGGTAGTATAACTATTCCTGCTTTCTTTGGCTCCCATTTTCATAGAATATCTTTTCCCATCAACTTTGCTTCAGTTTGTGTGTGTCCCAAAATCTGAAGTGAACCTCTTATATGCAATAAAGTTGTTTTTGTTTTTTTGTGGGTTTTTTTGTATTTGGGGGGGGATTTTTTTCTGTTTTGTTTCTTTGATTACATTACACTTGAAGTAGTTATTGACAGATATGGGTTTACTATTGCCATTTTGTTTTCTGAGTGTTATCCTTTTCTTTCTCTCTTGTTCTCTTCCTTTGTGATTTGATCATTTTCTATAGCAGTGTTCTTAGGGTTTTTTTTTCTTTTCACCTTTTGTGTATTTGGTATAGGTTTCTGCTTTGTAATTACCGTGGGGCTTACATAACACATCTTAAACAGTGTATTTTAAGCTACTAACAGTTCAACTTCTAATGTATACAAAAGCTTTACATTTATTTGCCCCCAGTGTTTTATGTTTTTAATATTACAGTTTGTATGTTTTAACACTGTTTATCCAGTTACAGATTATTGCAGTTCTTTTAATACTTTTTAAAAATCTTCATGCTAGAGTTAGAAGTGATTTATCCGCCACCATTACAAAATTAGAGCATTCTTTTTTTTCCTTAACATTTATTTATTTATTTGTCAGAGAGAGAGAGGGCACGAACAAGTGGAGCGTTAGGCTGGGGGAGAAGCAGGCTCAAGGAGCCCGATACTGGACTCGATCCCAGAACCCTGGGATCATGACCTGTGCTGAAAGCAGACACTTAACTGACTGAGCCACACAGGTGTCCCCCAAAATTAGAGAATTCTGAAATTAACTATACATTTACCTTCACCACTGAGTTTTATATTTTTGTTTTCCTGATACTGGTGTAGTTCGGTTTTAGGTTCAGGAATTACCTTCTTCTTTTTTTTTCAAAGTAAGTTCATTTATTTAAGTAATCTCTACACCCAATATGGGATTCAAACTCAGGACCCCAAGATCAAGAGCTACATGCTGTACTGACTGAGTCAGCCTGGCTCTTCAGGCTCAGGAATTACCTTTAGTATTTCTTGTAAGATTGATCTAGTGTTGATGAATTCCTTCAGCTTTTTGTTTTCTTGGAAAACTCTGAAGTGTCTTAATATGTGCTTCCTTGAATTCATTTTGTTTAGAACTCTTGGAGCTTCCTGCATCTGCATGTCTGTTTCTTTCCCCAGATTAGGAATGTTTTCAGTCATCAATTCTTTGAATAAGTTTTCTCCCTCTTTCTCTCATTCTTTCTCCTTCTGGGACCCCAGTGATGCACATTTTGGTCCATTTGATGCTCTAAGTCCCTTAAGTTATCTTCATCCTTTTTCATTCTCTTTTCTTTTTGTTCCTCTAATTAGGCAGTTTCCTTAATTTTGCTGCCAAAAAAATAATTGACTTTTTATTTAATGAGACTGGTATCATTGAGCCTGGGATTTCATAGAACTTCAAGAAGTCATCTTACGATAGATTAAGATGGATGGCCCGTAATTCACTAGGTGAAAAAGAGAAGGAGTTCCTAACATAAAGGACAGCTGTTGGGGTACAAATTAGGTTTTATAAATGACCTCTTGAGAGAAAGTGTGCCAGACACTAATTTATTTACAAAATCTTTCTGCCTGCTGCCTTTTCCAGGGTCTGGCTACAGTTAGCATTCAAAGCCTATGTAAGATTTCTAATATCAGGGCCCACAGGGATTCACTGTCACTTGCGTTCACTTGGCTCCAAGATATTATAGCCTTGATTTTCTTTAGGCATTATACCAAAATTAAACCATAGAACTGGTTTCAGGACCAGCAGTTTTATTGAAGAGAACTGTCTTGACATCATGAAGTTCAAGAGTGTTTTAAGTAAATGATTGAATGCAACTATTATAATTATCTTAGTAAATCTTTTCCCCAGGCTAACCATTTCAATCCTACAGTTTGCTGTATATCTTAGCTTCTAAGCCTTTGTTACCTTAGATGCTGTATTCTAAACCCTTAATAGTTTGCTAGCATTCCTTTGAATATAACCACTCAGGGGCGCCTCGGTGGCTTAGTCATTAAGTGTCTGCCTTTGGCTCAGGTCATGATCCCAGGGTCCTGGGATTGAGCCTCACATCAGGCTCCCTGCTCGGAAGGAAGCCTGCTTCTCCCTCTCCAACTCCCCCTGCTTGTGTTCCCTCTCTCGCTTTGTTGCTCTCTGTCAAATAAATAAATAAAATCTTAAAAAAAAAAAGAATATAACCACTTAAAAGGAGGCAGCTTTATATCATTTAATATGGTGCGGTCTCCAATATACATTGCTAAGTGAAAAAAAGTAAAATAAGTACTGCACAGTATGTCTGTATTAAACTTTAATATTGGGAATACAAAAAGTCTATTAAATTCTTTGGCCTGTTGTTTTAAACTAAAACTAATAATATTCAGCAACATAATTTAGGGACTTGTAACAACCCAGGAATCTGATGAGTCTGAAAATTACTGACTTTTAGCGTGTTGTCTTTCTATCTTTATCTTGTATAGGATTGACTTAACTTTTTAGTTCAGAAAAACATCTTTTGCAGTAGCTATAGCTTATATCCTAAACATTGCAAATGGAATGTTTTTATTGCTGTTGTTCAAAAGAACAAGAATACAGATGTCCTAAATAAAGTTTTTTCTTCTGTAGCCAGTATTATCCAGCAGGTAGTTGTAATATAATAAAAAATGCCTTTGAGTTAAGACTTGTAGCTGAGTTTTAAAGCCGCTAAAGGGTTGAAAAGCTCCTTAGTGTATTTGCCACATGCCAAATATTTTGATAAAATCTCTGAAGTCAGCACTCAGATTTTAATGCAAATTAGCACTGAAAGATTTCCTGTCATGTATAGTTACAAATTAGCAGTCGTTTCATAGTTACTGAATGTACATCTGGTAGTGGGATTAAGACCACCACAATAGCTGTTGTCAGTGACCTCAAAATGACCAATTAGTCAGGACTGGCAGTTACAGTCTTAGTTGTACTAATATGGCAAATTAAAAACATTTTTTCATAATATTAGCAAATGACTTTTAGACATTGAACTATTAGATATTTAGATCGTATTGCCTTGACACATTTCCCACCAGTTATTTAAAAGATATTATTTATTTTTGCCACCTCAATATCTAGAATTCAGGTACGAGAGAAATCTTTGCACCAGAATACTATGTAGTCAGTATTCTGGTAAAAAAGATTTCTCTCATTCTTATATTTGGAAAAGAATATTATATAGGAGGTATAGTGTTTTGTATGTTCCACGCACAGAATCGCAACTTGGATGCCAGGTTAAAAAATGGGCATATTAATATTATACTCTTTTAGTAAAATGTGTACCATATTTTATTTTGTTACTATTCAAATACTATTCAAATACTGTGTTCTTCCCAGCTCTGCTTTTTCCTAAATATGGTGTTTGTAAAATATTAATCTAATAGTCAAAAGTAAGTCTTCTTGCTTCAGACTTGTTAATCGTTTGCATGATATGTAATTTTATTTTTTAATACTATTACTTAATGTACTTTGTGTTTGAAAGACTATTACCTATTTAAACCTATGAATTTCCGATTCTGTTTTGTTTTGGGATTTAAGAAATTGCGTCAAAGTAAAAACTATAAAATCAGTCCCTTATTAAAAATTTGGTATTTAGGAATCTATAGGCTACCCTGTTCTTGTATAACACTTCTCAGTTTTGTTTTTTTAAATGATTTAAGAAATTAGGAAATTATTTGCAGAAAACTCTGAACAAAATTTACACAAGCATTGCCTCAACTGGAGTATGAATAGTATATTGGAGGGGAAAGGTTCATAAGTTTTTGAAATTCAAGTATATATCTAATATAAAAAAATTCAGTTATGGAAAAAAAGATAAATATCTCCAGAAACAAGATAGAAAATAAATGAAAATGAGAATTGCTTAATACAGTAATACTCTGTATTTCTAATTTTAGGTGATGGAATATGAGAATAGGATTAGAGCATATTCTACACCAGACAAAATCTTCCGATATTTTGCCACCTTGAAAGTAATCAATGAACCTGGTGAATCTGAAGTGTTCATGACTCCACAAGATTTTGTGCGATCCATAACACCGAATGAAAAACAACCAGAACGTAAGTGCTAAAGTGAAAATTGAGATTATGATATTAGTTTTGTTATATTCTGTTTTGTTTCTTTCTTTGTATTACCTAGCCATTGTAGTTACATGCAGTAATTATACTCATTGTGTAGGGACTGAATATCAGGCATTATTCCAGTGTTTAGGAGTACAAAGGAGGAGCCAACAGTCAATGAGCCTATCCTCCACCAGAGTATTGGGTTGAGGAGATTGTACCCAGGCGTTATCTACTAGAGAAATTTAAAGACATATACTTGTTGCCACTGGGCCAAGGGAGCACAGATGGGACAAGCTCCACACAGACCAAAAAGCCTGGAAAGGAGGAGACTGAGAAGGAAGACATTTCAAGGAATAGGAGCTTTGAAGGACCACTGCACACACCTACCTGGAAATCCAGAGTATGCTCAGGGCCAGAGATGTTTGGAAAAGACTTGAGTGGGCTTGTACCCCTTGTTGATCTTTCTGTTCCATGTGAGGAGGTAGTGAAAGTTAAAGCAGAGTTGTAGGAGGTCTAGCTAAAAATCAAAGGAGGTTCCCAGCCCAGAGCCAGTCTGTAAATGTTAGGAGATATTGGGGTATTGTTTTGTTTTGTTTTCATTCTTTTTGTCTCCGATATTTAAAGAAGTCTCTGTCATTTCACTTGCTGGCTGTGTGGAAAATAAAACAGAAATTTTAGTAGTGGCACATGACGGAGAACACAATCTTTGCAAAAATATTTTGGAAAAAAATAACTGAACATTGATGACTGTAGTGCTTAACAAAGGTATATAAATCGAACAGTGGGAAATAGGGAGAAGTGGTTTTAATGACCACATTGTAATATTCAAATATCCAGTTTTAATAAATTGTATGACATACCAATAATCAGAAATAAATGACCCCTCAACAGAAAGAAAAAGAAATTAACAGAAACTATCCCTGAGGAAGCCCAAGCATTGCATTTACTAATCAAAGACTTAAAATCAACTGCCTTAAATATGCTCAAAGAACTAGATGAAACCATTGACAGAGAACTGTAGGGAACAAGGTAAACAATGTGTTTAATAGAGAATACCCATTAAGGAATAGAAATTATAAAAAAGGAACCAAATAAGAATTCTTGAGCTTGAAAAGTATAGCAGTTGAAATAGAAGAATTCACTGGAACCGTTCAATAGTAGATTTTGAGCAGGGAGACAGATTAATGACAGAATTTAGATTAATTGATACTGTCCAGTCAGAGGAGCAGAATTCAAAAAGAATGAATAAAAATGAACATAACCTAAGATACATAAGATACACCATCAAGTATACCAACAGATGTTCAATGGGAGTCTAAGAAAGAGAAATTAAGACATTTCCAGATAATCAAAAGTGGAGAAAGTTTCTTGCTTGTGGTTCTTCCATACAAGAAATGCTAAATAGAGTTATTTAGGCTGAAATGAAAGGATGCTAGACAGTAACTTGATGCCATACAAAGGAATTAAAAAATAATAAAGACCATGCGGCTCCTGGATGGCCCATTGGGTTAAAGCTTCTGCCTTTGGCTTAGGTCATGATCCCCGGGTCCTGGGATCAAACCCCGCATCGGGCTCTTTGCTCAGCAGGGAGCCTGCTTCCCCCTCCTTCTCTGCCTGCCTCTTTGCCTACTTATGATCTCTCTTTGTCAAATAAATAAGTAAAATCTTCAAAAAATAATAATAATGATAATAATAATAAAGACCAGTAAGGATAACTATGCAAGGAAATATAAAAGCCAGTATTGTTTTATTTTTTGTTTGTAACTCCCTTTGGCTTCATTTATGATTTAAAACACAAATTCATAAAATAACAGTTATAAGTATATTAATGTTGAAGGAAACTACATTGTTTTCAATTTAAGATGTTGGTTATAATCCCCGAGTTAACCACTAAGAAAATAACTTTGAAATATACAGAAAAGGAAATGAGGAGGAAATAGGAATGGTACACTAGAAAAAATTAAACGTAAGAGGGCAAGATTGGAGGATTCAAGGGACAAAAAATATGTAAGACATATAGAAAACAAATTACAACATGGCCAAAGCAGATCCTTTCTTATCAGCAGTCACTTTCAAGTGAGTTAAACTCACCAGTTAAAAAGAGAGTGAGAGGGGAAGAAATATGATCTAACTTTTTGTCTACAGGAGACTTACTTTAGATCCAGAGACACAAGTACGTTGAAAATGAAAGTGTACAAACAGTAACCAAAAGAGAGCTGAGGTGATTTTACTAAAAACAGAAAAAATAGATTATTCTAAGAAATTGTTACACAAGACCAAGCCATTGTGTATGGATAAAAGGGCCAGTTCATCAAGAAGATATAACCACCATAAATACATACCAAATGACAGACCCCAAAGTATACGAAGGAAACACTGACAGAAATGAAGTGAGAAATAGTTCTTCAATAATAGTTGGGAGATGGGTGCCTGGGTGGCTCGGTTGGTTAAGCATCCAACTTCTTTTGGCTTAGGTCATGATCTCATGGGTGTTGAGATGGAACCCTGCATCAGGCTTTGTGCGCAGCAGGAAGTCTGCTTGAGATTCTCTCCTCTCCCTCTGTGCCTCCCCCCTGCTCTCCTCTCACTCTCTCTCAAATAAATAAATCATTTTTAATGCTAAAAATGGTTAAATTAAATAATAATAATAATAGTTGGGTGACTTCAGTGCTGCCATTTCAATAATGGATAGAACATTTAGACAGAAGGTTAGTGAAGAAAGAGGACTTAATGCTATAAACCAGTTAGACCAAAGATATTTACAGAACATTCCACTCAAGAGCAGCAGAATTCATAGTCTTCTCAAGTGCAAATCAAATAGTCTCCAGGGATGCCTGGGTGGCTCAGTTGGTTAAGCGGCTGCCTTTGGCTCAGGTTATGATCCCAGCATCCTGGGATCGAGTCCCACATTGGGCTCCTTGCTCGGTGGGGAGCCTGTTTCTCCCTCTGCCTCTGCCTACCACTCTGTCTGCCTGCGCTTGCTCGCTCGCTCTCTCTCTAACAAATAAATAAATTAAAAAAAAAATAGTCTCCAGAACAGACCATATAAACCATATGTTAGGTAATAAAATGAATCTTAAATTTTAGAAGGTTAAAATCATACCACGTATCTGTTCTGATTACAATAGAATGATACTATCCATCAATAACAGAAAGATAACTAGAAAATGACAAATATGTGGAAAGTAAACCACCAGTGGATTGGAGAAGAAATCACAGGAGAAGTTAGAAAATACTTTGAGATAAATGAAAGAGAAAACAGAATTTACCAAAATGTATGCAGTGCTCCAAAAGCAGTGCTTAGAGGGAAACTTAAAAATATAAACACCAAAATTTAAACAGAAGAAAGATCTCATATCAGTTTCCTAAAAACTGGTGTTCGAATTAAAAAGAAAAGCAAACAAAACAAAAACCAAAGGGAGTAAAATAAGGAAATAATGAAAGTTAATACAGCAATAAATGAAATGGAAAATAGAAAAACAAGAGAGAGAATCAAAAAACAAAAAAGTTCATTCTTTGAAAAGAACAGCAAAAATGAGAAACCTTTAGCTAGACCAGGAAAAAAGAAAGAGAAGCAAAATAACTAAAATCAGAAATGCAGGTGGGGACATTACTACCTACTTACAGAAATGAAAAGGATTATAAGAGAATACTATGAAGAATTTTATACCAACAAACTAGATTATACCTAGATAAATATGGACAGAGTACTAGAAACATACAAACTATCAGAACTCTTTTTTTTTTTTTTTAAATTTATTAGAGAGCACATGCATTCTCTCACAAACGGGGGTGGGGGGGAGGCATGAGGGGCAGAGGGAGAGGGAGAAGCAGACTCTCTGTTCAGCAGGGAGTCCCATACACGACTCCATCCCAGGACCCTGGGATTATGACCTAATCTGAAGGTAGATACCTAACCTACTGAGCCATCCAGGTGCCCCCAAACTACCAGAACTCTTCCAGTTCAACAAAAAGATAACTCAATTAACAAATGGGCAAAGGACTTGAATAAACATTTCTCCAAATAAATATGCAAAGGGCCAGTAAGCACATGAAAACATGCTTAATTTATTAATCATGAGGGAAATACAAATCAAAACCTTGATATAGGGGCGCCTGGGTGGCTCAGTGGGTTAAAGCCTCTGCCTTCGGCTCAGGTTATGATCGCAGGGTCCTGGGATCGAGCCCTGCGTTGGGCTCTCTGCTCAGCAGGGAGCCTGTTTCCTCCTTTCTCTCTGCCTGCCTCTCTGCCTACTTGTGATCTCTGTCAAATAAATAAATAAAATCTTAAAAAAAAAAAACAACAAAAAACAAACACCTTGATATACCACCTCACACCCGCCAGATTGGCTATAATCTAAAAACAAGTGTCAGTAAATACATGTAGAAATTAACTTGTTGCTGGTGAGAATGTAAAATGGTGCAAACACTGTGGAAAGCAATTTGGACATTTCTCAGAAACTTAAAGGTAGAATTAACCATTTGACCCAGCAATTCCACTACTCATATATGCCAGAATGAATTGAAAACAGGGCTCAGATGAGTACTTAGATATGAATATACACAGCAACATTGTTAAATACCCCAATTATTGCTTAAGAGCTGAATGGATAAACAGATTATAGTATATACATACAATGGAGCATTTTTCAGTGTGGATGAACCTTGACAACATCCTGCTAAGTGAAACAAGCTAAACACAAAATGCCACATACCATATGATTTTATTTACATGAAATATCTAATATAGGTAAATCCATATAGATAGAAGGTGGGTTGTTAGTTGCCAGCAGCTGGGTTGGGGGAATGAGAACTGATTGCTAAATTGCTGTGGGGGTTTCTTTTTTGGAGCGGTGAAAATGTTTTGGAACTAGATAGAGGGGTAGTTACACAATACTGTGTCTTAAATGTCACTGAACCACACACTTTGAAATGGGTATTTTATTTTAATTGAATTTCACCTCAGTTTTTATATATATATATATTTTAAAGATTTTATTTACTTATTTGTCAGAGAGAGTGAGCACAGACAGAGTGGCAGGCAGAGGCAGAGGGAGAAGCAGGCTCCCTGCTGAGCAAGGAGCCCGATGCGGGACTCAATCCCAGGACGCTGGGATCATGACCTGAGCCGAAGGCAGCCACCTAACCAACTGAGCCACCCAGGCGTCCCTCACCTCAGTTTTTAAAGGGGGAAAAAAGTGCATGTGCAGTCAGTCCTCATTTGCAGATTTCGTGTTTGCAAGTTGGCACACTCACTCAGATGTTCTCATAACCCCACGATCAGTACCTGCACGGCTTTTGGCGTCATCTGCAGATACGTGCAGAACGGCAAAACTTTGAGTCACCCCTTACATATGTTGGCCTGCTGAAGTTAAGCAAGCTAAGGCTCTGCCTTTTTGTTTCAGTTTTCATTCTTTTCTTTTTTCTTAAGATTTTATTTATTTGCGAGAGAGACAATGAGAGAGAGAGAGCATGAGAAGGGGGAGGGTCAGAGGGAGAAGCAGACTCCTCACTGAGCAGGGAACCCAAGTCCGGACTCGATCCCGGGACTCCAGGATCATGGCCTGAGCCGAAGGCAGTCACTTAACCAACTGAGCCACCCAGGCGCCCCTCAGCTTTCATTCTTCAAACGTGTGTCCTTGGAGGGAGGGCAGGAAAGAAAAGGGAGAGAGAATAAAAGTCTTTAAACAGAAACACATGTAAAACAAGGTTTTCTGTATATTGATCGGCTAACAAAAATGTTGTGACCAGACTCTCAAGGAACCTTACCCCGTATTTCCTCTAGGAGAAATTGGTCAGTATTCAGCAATTTGTTTTTTGTGGCTATTTTATAGAACATAAGTACCACAATTAGCAAGAAATGATGATATGATGTCTTGACTGGCTTTAAAACAATCTGGAGTGTGGAGAAGAAGTAAGAAGGTTATAAATGAAATAGGGCTGGCAATGTGTTGACAATTGTTGAAGCTAAGTGATGAGTATATATAGGTTGATTATATTATTTTGTGTATTTTTATATTTGAAAGCTTCCATAACAAAAAAAATGTAAGCATACAGATTTCTCACACATTTGAGGGGTGATAGTTCTACCTAGAGTTTTTGTTTGTCCTAAAAATGTGTTAATGTTAATAAATATGAATGAAACATTATAAACTCCCTGGTTAGAAAACGTCATAACTCTTTCTGGTTCCCCAACCTCATACTGCTATTTCACATGTTTGTATTTTTTGTTTTTAAGATTTTATTTATTTATTTGACAGAGAGCGACACAGAGATAGAGGGAACAGAAGCATGGGGAGCGGGAGAGGGAGAAGCAGATTTCCTGCTGAGCAGGGAGCCTGATGTGGGGCCTCAATCTCAGGATGCTGAGATCATGACCTGAGCCGAAGGCAGCTGCCTAACGACTGAGCCACCCAGGCGCCCTCATATGTTTGTAATTTTTTTTTTAAGATTTTATTTATTTATTTGTCAGAGAGAGAGAGCACAAGCAGGCAAAGTGGCAGGCAGAGGCAGAGAGAGAAGCAGGCTCCCCACTGAGCAAGGAGCCCGATGCAGGACTCCATCCCAGGATGCTGGGATCATGACCTGAGCCGAAGGCAGCAGCCTAACCTACTGAGCCACCCAGGTATCCCCACGTTTGTAATTTGACCATATAATTTACTCACTCTGAGTGACGCCCTTTCCCTCTCAAATACATGACGATTATTACTCATTTTTCAATATCCAACTTAAAGACTCAAATGCCACTCCTTGTGATGCTTTCCTTAAACATATCCTCTAAAAGAGTAGTTTCGTTTTTAGATCCTACTCCTGTACCAAATATGTTTCAGAGCATCTCTGCTGCTGTAGCACGTGATCTCTGCAGGGGCCCAACCAACTGTACTGGCATCTGCACACTATGGAGGTACGATGGAGTTTACTCTTTGTTGAGATGTGGTGGATAAATACTCTATTTTCCACTGTCTTGGGTGGTCAGTTCTGAGACATAAACTATATGGTTTCTTGGATGAGCCAAGGAGAAGTGAGCCCTAGTTGTCTAGAGCAGTAATCAGCTCAGTAACACACCCTTGAATTGGCTTTCCCTCCTTTCTTGTTTGCCTTTTCTTGATCCTCTTGCCCTGGTTCCCTATTTTTTAGGAAACCCAATCTAGACATCATTTATTTGTGGAAAAAATGTAAGGCATTTATATTCTAAAATTTCCACATTTTGGATTTTATGGATTGTCTCCCTATGGTATTATTTAATATGTTCTTCCATACTTTGCATTTCACCCATGTAGAACATACATAGAAAGCAACTGAAAGAGACTATACCAAATGTATTCTCTAAATGCTGAAGTTATAAGGAATTCCTTTATTCTTTTTTATATGTTCCTTTATTTTGTAATAGACTGCATACACATTTACTCAACAAGTATTGGTTGATTGACCTCTGCTGTGAGTTAGACACTATTCTATGTGGAAGGGATGCAGTAATGAATAAAACAGATAAAAATCCCTGCTTTTACAGAGTATATGGTCTTTTATAATCAGAAAGGAGGTATATAAAACTTCTACTAATTGCTTTGAATTTTAAATTAAGAACCTTTTAAATTAGTTTTAGCTCCTTGTTTTGTGAGATATGGAAAGAGAGATTAAAGAAGGTTTCTGTTTAAGATGGAGAAAAAAGGATTGTAAAATATTTTCCTGGTTTTTATGATAGTGTAAAATATTTTTGTAACTGTCAAATTATTTCTGAGTCTAATTTGTATTAGTAACTTTAAATAAGAATGTGACAGTGAAAATGAAGCAATACTCTGGGCATGTCACTAAAGATCATTTGGTCATTTGAGGAAGCTTTTTTTTCCCTTTAGAAATCATATATTTTAATCACTTCTACACATTTTGATATTTCACTTTGTAATCTTTTGGTTTTTAATTATTTAAAAAATTGTTACATGAACAGAATAGTTACTAAATGTTTAATATGTCATGCACATTTCTGGTTTTCATAAAAAGCCAGAATAATGATTAATTGCTTTTCTCTTAAGATGATGCTCATGAGGGAAAATTATAATATATTAAAATGAGATTCATTTGGAAAGTTTGGCTTCATTTTTGTTTGCTCATGAACAAGAATTTCCACAAATGTTAATGCAGCAGAAGTAAAATGTATATTATTCCTATATGGGTTGAAATAAGGAAAAGAATAAGGCTTTTTTTTATAGTTTGAATTTCTATCATCAGATGGCTGGACTCTAGCCAGTAGTTCATATTTCAGCTTTGTTGTGTCATGTCTTTCACACATACCATATCCCAGGATACCTAACAGATCTAAATTTATAAGTTTTAGTTTTAGAACAGTTTAAAAATAATCAAAAAGCATACAAAGTCCTAAAGTAAGCAGTTTTTTTCCCAAAGATTTTATTTTAGAGAGAGATTGCAGGCAAGTGGTGGAGAGGGGGCAAAGAGGGAGAGAGAGAATCTTCAAGCAGACTTGCCACTGAGCAGGGAGCCTGACATAGGGCTTAATCCCAGGACCCCAAGATTGTGACCTGAGCTGAAATCAGGGGTCAGGCGCTCAACAGACTGAGCCACCCAGTTACCCCTAAGCAATTTTTAAATGAGTAGAGACCTAGGGGTTCTCAAGTGTCTCAGTCAGTTAAGCGTCTGCCTTCAGTTCTGGTTATGATCCCTGGGTCCTGGGATCGAGCCCTGCATCGGGCTCCCTGCTCCATGGGGAACCTGCTTCTCCCTCTCCTTCTGCCTGCTTCTCCTTCTGCTTATGGTCTCTCTCTGTCAAAGAAGTAAAATCTTTTTTTTTTTTTAAGATTTTATTTATTTATTTATTTATTTATTTATTTATTTATTGGAGAGGGAGAGTGCATAAGCAGGGCGAGCGGCAGGCAGAGGAAGAGGGAAAAGCTGGCTCCCCACTGAGCAGGGAGCCTGATGTGGGGCTCGATCCTAGGACCCTGAGATCCTGACCTGAGCAGAAGGGAGATTCTTTTTTTTTTTTTTTTCCCAGAAGGGAGATTCTTAACCAACTGAGCCACCCAGGTGCCCCAAATAAATAAAATCTTTAAGAAAAAAAAAAAAGAATAGAGAGCTAATGAATTTCAGTAAAAAGCTGATTAAAAATATTTCTGCATTGAATACCAAGAAAATTTAGAGTAGCGAAGTAGGAAATATATTAAATGGGGGGAAAAGTATAGTATATACTTGAATATGTCTCGTCTCCCTTTCTGGGCAATCTTCATGTCAGCACCATCCCTAAGTATGGTGGGTAAGGCAGTTGGCTTCAGGCTCTGGGCTTTGCATGACTCTTGCTACTGTAGTAACCAGTATTACATAGCCACCCAATGACTGGAAGAAGCAGCAGCAAAGGGAGAATTTTTTAAGAACTATATAGATAAATTTGAGCTTTAGTCAAAGCAGAGAGGATCCCTCATTCCTTTCTACCATATCCCACTGGCTGACTGTATTTATATTGACCTGATTTTGTCTCTGGAACATGAAAAGAGTGTAAAAAGGTAAACATAGATCATACTGTGATTTACTTGTCCTGGACTTCATATTCCCTCTGGGATGACCCTTCATGCATTTCATAATCTTATGTTTACTTTGAGACCACATAATTTTATACTTGATCCTATACAGTGGGTTCTGGTTCAAGATGGTGATGTAGGAGGATTCTGAACCTCCTCCCACAGACACAGCAAATCTGTAGCTACATACAAAACAACTTCCTCTGAAAGGAACCCAAAAACTAGATGAGCGACTCCTACACATTGGGCAAATGAGAAAAAACCCACATTGAAATAGGTAGGCGAGGCTGAGGCACATTCTTGCCATAAACCCTATCCCTGGCACAGCAACCAGTAGTTGGGAGGGAATTCACAGCCCTGAGCTTCTGCTGGAGGAGTGAGGGCACTGAACCCCACAGCTGGCACCCCAGTTTTTGAGACTTGCACCTGAGAGATGAGCCTCCTGAACATCTATCTTTAAAACCAGGAGGCCTTATGTCTTCAGCATCCAAAGGGCCCTTAGAGAGGCAGCTGCCTGAAAAGCACCCAGTCTTTTTGTGAAAGAGGCCTGTGTTACTTAAAGCTTCAGCTGGAGGGGGTAAGCATATAATTTAATACACTGGCCTGCTGAAACACTTTCCAAAGACAGAGGCTACTGGGCTCCATCTTTGCGCTTTCCCTCTGCTTTGCTCCAGGTGGCCAGTGTCTCCGAGAAAGGAGCTTGTGTTCATGTCCAGTGTACTAGTTGTGTCACTGCCACCCAGGACACACCTCTTGATTGTCTGCCTCTGGTGGCCAGCAGGGCTTGCATTTGTAGGTTCCGTAGGACTGTAACAGAGAAACAATTCTTAACCGGGGCACAGTGCAAAGACAACAGACTGAAACACATCCCCAGTCTTTCTGTGAAAGAGGCCTGTTGGCTTATTTTGAAGCTTTGGCCTGTGGGGTGGGCTTCTGGTTTCATGCACATCCGAAGGACTGCTGAAATACTCTCCAAAGACCTTGGAAGCCAGTGGGAGCCATTTTTGTACTCTACGTCTGCCTCACTCCTGATCACCAGGATCTTCTGGAAAGGGAACTTATGCAGATATCTGGAGCTCTGGTTTTTGTCAGTGCCACCCAGGACACACCCCTTGGTCTGGCTGTTAGGGCTTATGTTTGCAGTTGCCATAGGACTATAGCAAATGGAGAAACAGTTCTTAATTGACTACTCCCCCAGGGCATGGTGCAGCAACCTGAGACTGAAAAATACCTTGAGTTTTTCTGTGATACAGGCTTATTGGCTTATCTTTATAGCTGTGGCCGAAGAACAGGCTTCTAATTAAACACTCGTGTAGGGGCCAGCTATAAACCTCTCCAGAAACTGGGGAGAATGATGGGTATTATCTTCATCCTCTCTCTGCCTTGCCCCAGGTGGCAGGTTTCTGAGATAGGAGCTTGTGTACATATTTGGCTTCCCAGCTGTTGTGGCTTCCACCCAGAGAACACATCTTTGAATAATTTGGCTCTGGTAGCAGTGGAGTTGTGTTTATAGATTCAGAGGAAAGTAAGAAACAAACAAAAACCAATTTTTAGCTGGCTGTCATTCAGGGCTCAGTGCAGAAGCAGCAAACAGAAACACCCATCTCCTAGTCTTCTTCTGAAAGAGGCATATTTGCCTACTTTATAAGCTGCTACCTGGGGCACCTGGGTGGCTCAGTTGGTTAAGTGTCCAACTCTTGGTTTCAGCTCAGATCATGATCTCATTTCATGGGTTGTGGAATCAAGTCCGGGTTGGGCTCCATGCTGGGTGTGGAGCCTATTTGGGATTCTCCCTCTCCCTCTTTTTCTGCGCCCCCCATGCCCCCTCCCCCCCAAAATCTGCTTCTTGAGAGTCTGGCTTCCAATTAGTCTGAATCTAGGTGCTGAGATTCTCCTTTTTGGGATAGTGAGAGGTCTTGGCATGTCCTCAACTACAAGGAGCCTCTAAGAGTAAAGTAGGCTGCTTAGACAATCAAAGGTTTGAGAGACAACCAAGAACTAGGGCAGGGTTGAACAGTAAAGTTCAATTTCTACATGAGGTTATTCCTTCAGGATTGAGAGAAGTGGCTGTTTTGTTCAATGTATAAAAACCCAACACAGAGAGTCAAGGAAAATGGAGAAATAGAGGAACGTATTTCAAAGGAAAAAAGATAAAACCTCAGAAAAAGACCTTAATGAAATGGAGATGAGTAGTTTACTTGATAAAGTGTTCAAAATAACAAAAATGCCTACCAAACTCAACAGAATAATGTGTGAATAAAGTAAGAATTTCAACAAAAAGAGAAAATATAAGAAAGCATCAAAATGAAGTCACAGAGCTAAAGAATGCAATAACTGTACTGAAAAGTACAGTAAAGGGGTTCAACAGCAGGGTAGCTGCAGCAAAAGAAAGGATCAGTGAACCTGAAGACAGGGTAGTGGAACCTAATCAGTTGGTGTAACAAAGGAGAAAATAATAAGAAAGAGTGAAGATAGTTTAAGGAACTTACGGAACAACATCAGTGGACCAACATCCACATTATATGAGGCCTAGAAAAAGAAAAGAGAAAGGGCCAAAAATCTTATTTGAACAGTAATGTCTGAAAATTTCCCTGAGCTGGGGACGGAAACAGACATCTAGATCCAGGAGCTCAGTTCTAAATAAGATGAATCCAAGGAGACCCACACCAAGACACATTATAATTAAGTGTCAAAGTCAAAGGCAAGGAGAGAATCTTAAAAGCATCAAGAGGAAAACAACCTGTTATGTATTAAGGGAACCTCCATAAGACCTATAAGCAGACTTTTCAGCAGAAACTTTGCAAGTTGCAAGAAAATGACACCATTTACGGAAAGTCCTCAAAGCAGAAAACTGCTACCCAAGAACACTCTACCCAACAAAGCTGTCCAGAACTGATGGAGAGATAAAGAGTTTTCAAGACAAGCAAACATTAACGGAGTTCATCACCACTGGAGTAGCTTAAGAAATGTTAAAGGGAGTTCTT
Source organism: Martes martes (assembly GCF_963455335.1). Lineage (NCBI taxonomy): Eukaryota > Metazoa > Chordata > Mammalia > Carnivora > Mustelidae > Martes > Martes martes. The sequence goes on from NC_137902.1 coordinate 53,708,905, forward strand.
AAAGCTGAAACAAAAGAACACTAATTAGGAATAGGAAAACAGGGAAGTACAGACAATGAACGTATTTTTGAAGCATTTTTGTGCTACTGTTTTCTCCCCAACAAGGCAAGGTACTTCAGTTGAAGAACCTTGTCTTCTACTTTTACTTTTGGTTCTTTGCAGTGCTGCTGAGTATAGAGCAGGTGTTGGTCAGCTGCAGTGAGCTGCTTGTTTCTGTATGGCCTGTGAGCTGAGAAAGGTTTTTACTTTTTTAATTCATTTAAAAAGAAGAATATTTTGTGACACCTGAAAATTATATAAAACCCAAATTTTGGTGTTCTTAAAAGAGTTTTATTGAAGTACATCCAAACTCATTGATTAGGTATTCTTTATGACAGCTTTCATGCGATAGCAGAGTTAAATAGTTACAACAGAGACTATGTGTGGCCCACAAAGCCTAAGATATTTTCTATTGGACCTTATATGGAAAAAAAATTATGACCCCTTCCAAAATAATAAGACACATATGTATTGCTCTCTTCTTTGGTTTCTGACACAGAGCTCCTAAAGCCCTTGTAGTTAGGATGCCGGGAGCCACCCAGAATCTGTCTTCTCATATGGATGGCTGAGCTGTAAGAAATTAAGCCAACCTCAAAAGTCCATTCCGGGGTGCCATAAGGTGGCTCAGTCAGTTAAGCGTCTGCCTTTGGCTCCAGTCATGATCTTGGTGTCCTGGGATTGAGCCCCATGTCCAGCTGCCTGCTCAGTGGGGAGTCTTTTTCTCCCTGTCTGCCTGCCTGCCTCTCTTCCCTCCCACCCCCGGTTGTGTGCTCTCTCTCTCTCAAATAAATGGAGAAATTTTTTTTTTGAAGTCCATTCCACTTCCCTCCCCTTACCTTATCTTTCCTTCCCTCTTTTATATTCTATCCCTGAGATAGAACCAATTTATTTTTTTTAGTGACAGTGATTATATTCATCCCCCAGCATTGACTTTGAGCTTAGCCATGTGATTTCCTCTGACCAATGATACACATTATGTTCAAGCAAAATCTTTTAAGAGTCAGTTTGTGGTTTCCTGTGTTCTCTTTTACCTCCTCCATGTTCTACAGAGAGGCTGCTATTAGCCTGGATCCCAGATTCAGTACTCTGTGAAGTAAAGCTGCACCCCATGAGTGATAGATATGTTGCATAAACAATATATAAGCCTTCCTTATTGTAAGCCACTGAGATTTTAAGATTATTACTGCAACATAACCTAGCTTATTCTGGCTGCTACATTTCCCCTGTTTTTTAATATGTTAAATATATATTTATATGTGCATGTTTGTATATTTGTTGATCCAGGTAGCTGTTGTTCTCCTATTTTCACTGCTGTATAATTGTGTTTATCATTTGCATAAATATGTTAGTATTTATCCATGTTCATGTAGATGGAACTTGTTTGCAATTTTATTAGTCATCTATTGCTATGTAACAATCACCACATAAAGGGCATGAGCCCATATCTAGTTTATGCATCTGCAGGTCATGTGAGGTCTACTCTATTGACCTCAGCTGGCCTCGCTCGGTAGATAGGCTCAGGTTTGGCTAACCCAGGCAAGGGCAGTTTTGCTTCATGATTTTGTCAGGAGATTTGTCAAGCTGCTCTATTATGTTTCTCATCTTTTTTTAGACCACTGCGCTACCCAGAATGTATTCTTCTTATATTAAAGGGAGAGGTACAGGAAAGCAAGCCAACCTCAGAAGTCCATTCTGAGGATCTGTGATGTCATAATGCTAATATTCTGTTGGCCAACACAAGTCATGTGGCTGAGCCCAAACTCAAGGGATTTTCCATGGTGGTCAAGGAAAAGAAAGTGAATATTTGAAAACTATAATATGCCAGTGTTTTTACTATCACAGACTGTACTACAGTAAACTTTCTTCCATTATTGCCCTGGTGCATATTTACAAGAAGTTATTTTCAACATATATCTGGAAGTAGGCTTGCTGGCCTGTGGACCATTCCTCTTCAGATTAGCTAAACATTGCCAGCCTGGTTTCCAGAATAGATATAAGAATTTATGTATTCTCCAAAAACATTTGTGCTTTCTCTTCTGCATTCGTGTTAACACTTGGTATTGTCAGACTTAATTTTTTAGCAAACGATCATGATTGGAATGAATTATTGTATCTTTGTGGCTTTACTTTGCATTTCACTAGCAACTAATGAGGCTTACCATCTCTGAATGTTTACTGGCTACTCCTATTGCCATTTCTACAAATTCTCTATCTTGTCTGCTCACTTCTCTGTTTTTTTTTTTTGTTTGTTTGTTTGTTTTTTGTTTTTTTGGGTGGGAGGAATTAACAAAAGTCCTTTATGGATTCTCTGTTGAAAGCTTCATATATATATTGCAGATACCTTCTCCTAGTCGATGGCCTGTCTTTTTATTTTGTTTATGGTAATTTTTAGTATACAGAAATAGCCAATATTTTCAGTTGTAGCCATCATTTCCTTGATGGTTTGTACTATCTCTTTTTAACTACTTTATTGAGATGTAATTAACATAGAATATATAGCACATATTTAAAGTGTTTGATGAGTTTTGACATACTAGTCACATGTATGTACTAGTGAAGCCATCCATCATCAGCACAATCAATATAATGGACATACTCATCACCCCCAAAAGTTTCTTCACACCCATTTGTAATTCTTCCTTTCTGTTTTTTTCCTATCTCCTAGGTCCCAGGCAACCAGTGATATGCTTAGTATCTTCTGTTTCCTACTGATTATCTATCTACTTTCTCTGACAGTTATTGAGGGAATGGTGTTGATCAACTTTAATTGTGGGTTTGTCTAACATCCTTTTAGTCCTATCAGTTTTGCCTCAAATATTTTGAAACTCCTATTAGGTGCATATATGTTCAAAATGTATTTTTCTGTCTCCTTAATGAATTGACCCTCTTATTATGTAACTGATCTTTATGCTAATATTTTTTTTTTGCTGTGAAGTATACCTAGTCTCATATTTATGTAGCCACTCTTTTTTTTCTTTTTTTAAAGATTTTATTTACTTATTTGACAGAGATCACAAGTAGGCAGAGAGGCAGGCAGAGAGAGGAGGAAGCAGGCTCCCCGCTGTGCAGAGAGCCCAATGTGGGGCTCTATCCCAGGACCCTGGGATCATGACCTGAGCCGAAGGCAGAGGCCTTAACCCACTGAGCCACCCAGGCACCCCAACACTCTTTATTTTGATTCATTTTTCATGTTATATCTTTTCCCATCCTATCATCTTATTTATTTTGTTGGTTTGTATGTTTGTTTGTTTGTTTGTTTTGGGTGGGGAGGGCCAGAGGGAGAAACTGATTGATTGATTGGTTGATTTAGGGTGGAGAGAGAGAGAGAGAGAGAAGCTTAAGCAGGCTCCATACCCAGTGCAAGCCCAACACAAGGTTCAGTCTCATAACCCACAGATCCTGATGTGAGCTGAAAATCAAGAGTTGGATGCTTAACCAACTGAGCCACTCAGGCATCCCTTCATCCTATTACTTTTAATCTATCTAAATAAATATAGCAGTATCTTTAAAATGGGTTTCTGTGGACAACATATAATTGGATCTTATTTTTTAACCCAATATGATAGTTTCTACCTTTTAATTAATGTGTTTAGAGGATTTGTATTAAATGTAATTTTTGATATGCTTGAATTTCGGTCTAACATTTTATTATTTGTTTTCTCTTTTTTTATGATCTTTTACCCCTTGCCATCTTTTCAGATTATTCAAAGACTTTTTAATGGTTTTTACTTTTTGGTTTTTGACTGTATTTCTCTGTATATTTTAAATTTAGTGGTTGCTATGGAGATTATAACATAATATTATATTCTATATATTATACTTAATTAACTTTTCACAGTTTACTTAGAATTTATATTTTACAGCTTCAAGTAGAATATAGATGTCTTACCCTTATATAGGTTCTTCCCCAATTTATGGTATAGTGTCATATGTATAACAACTACATACATTGAAAATGCCACCAGACATTGTTTTCATTTCAAGTTTCATTTCAACTGTCATACATAAAGAGCTTAAGAGGAGAAAATAGTCTGTTACGCGTATCTAAATGTTAACTGTTTCTGTTATTGTTTCTTTATTTCTTAAATTCCAAATTTCCCTGTGGTTTCATTTCCATCCCCCCTTGAAGGATAGAACGTGTTTTATAGCAGGTCTACTGGTGGTAAATTCTTGGTTTACCTTCATAGGAGAATCTTTTTATTTTGTCCTTGTTCTTGAAGAATATTTTGACTAAAGAATTCTGAGTTGAAATTCTTTCAGCACTTTAAACTGGCTGTTAACAGAGATTTTTTTTTCCTTTGCCTTTGGTTTTAGGAAGTTTTTTTTTTTTTTAATGTACATTGTTTTGGGTTTAGTAGGCGTCTTTAATCTGTAATGAAATTGCTCAAAACAAACAAAGTTGAGAAGAGATGGTGTCTAAGGAGGAAGTTCTAAAAAGTACGTATGTTTAGGGGACAGACAGAATAGCTACCGAAGGAATTTAAGAAGGAGTTCATAAGAATGAATGAAGATGATTAGAAGAAATAAATGTAGATGTGATCTTGGGCAAGTTACTTAATATCTTTAAATCTTAATATTCTCATTTGTAAAATTGATATAATAGCAAATAATTTTGTAGGGTTATGAAAATTAAATGATAATGGAAAGCATGTAGTATGATACCTATAAAAATGCTCAATAAATGGTAACTTATTACATTGATTATTAAGACAGAAGATAAAACCAAGTGAATACAGTACAGTATGTCACATCTGATTAATTAGAGCTATTTCTTTCTTTTTCTGTCCTACATTAGCTTGTATTATGAAAAACATAATCATTTAAATAAATTTTTAGGATAATTTTAGGTATTAAAAATGAATCTCTAAATTTTTGAGAAATAGCTGAGACTTCTTAACTATAATTACTCAGAGTTTCTGATCTAATTTATGGAGCTTGAAATTACCTATTTGATTCAGTTTCACTTTTGTCTTTTGACAAAAGAGTTGCTATCTTCTTTAAAACAAGTCTTTTACCATCAACAGATGAATGGATAAAGATGTGGTACACACACACACTCAAAATGGAATACCACTCAGGGGCATCTGGGTGGCTCAGGTCACTTTTGTTCCCAGGGTCCTGGGATCAGGCCTCACACTGGGCTCTCTGCTCTGCAGGAGCCTGCTTTTCCCTCTCCCTCTCCCTTTCCCTCTCTCTCTTCCTCTCCCTGCTGCTCCCCCAGCTTGTTCTTGTTCTCTCTCTCTCCCGCTCTCTGTCAAATAAATAAATAAATAAAAAAAATCTTTTTTAAAAATGGAATACTAAGGCATCAAAAAAATGAAATTTTACCATTTGCAGTGACATGGATGGTCAAACTAGAGGGTATTATGGAAGCAAAATAAGTCAATCAGAGAAAGATGATTACCATATGATCTCACTAGTACATGGAATTTAAGAAACAAAACAGGATCATAGGGGAAGAGAGGAAAAGGTAAAACAAGATGAAATCAGAGAGAGACAAACCATGAGGCTCTTAATCATAGGAAACAAACTGAGAGTTGCTGGAAGAGAGGGGGGTGGACATTAAGGATGGCACGTGATATTATGAGCTCTGGATATTATATAACACTGATGACTCACTGACCTCTACCTCTGAAACTATTAGTACATATAAATTAGTTGAATTGGGGTGCCTGGGTGGCTCAGTGGGTTAAAGCCTCTGCCTTCGGCTCAGGTCATGATCCCAGGGTCCTGGGATTGAGCCCCACATCGGGCTCTCTGCTCAGCAGGGATCCTGCTTCCCCCTCTCTCTGCCTGCCTCTCTGCCTACTTGTGGTCTCTGTCATATAAATAAGTAAAATGTTTAAAAAAAAAATTAGTTGAATTTAAATTTAAAAACATTAAGAAAATAAAACAAGTCTTTTAAATTGTTCATTCTGAGACTTAAACTTGGAGTATTCTTTTTTCTTTGTTTTTTTCTTTCTTTAGAGTGAGTGAGGACAAGTGGTGGGGTGGGGGGGGCTGGAAAGAGGGGGAAGCTTTCTCCCTGCCAGCAGTGAGCCCAGTGCAGGTTTCTTGCTTCATCCCAGGACCCTGGGATCATGACCTGAGCTGAAGGCAGGCAGATGCTTAACCAATTGAGCCACCCAGGTGCCCTACTGAGAGTATTCTTACACTATTTCTGCACATTTATATTATTTTGCTGTGGATTCAGAAAGAGTGGCAATAGCCACAATTAAAAGTTTTTAGACAAAATCAGAAAACATTTATTTAATCTTTCTTAGCTTCAGCTTTCTCATTATAAACAACAGTAAGATAGTGTTTACATCACACTAGGATCATTTAATGACTTTGAAATTATGTTGGATAAAAGTTTAAGAGTCACAGGAAGCACCTTAAGGAAAACAGTATAATGTCCAGTGTTTAAGCTGGGACAGAAAGAGTGAAGATGGAGAAATGGAAGGGAACAGTGTTATAGCGGAGTCACTCAAATATCATTTTCATACTACACAGGCTGTGTTTCCCCCACTTCCCTCTCCATACTCTCCCTCCTCCCAGTAATTGGACCTAATAGAATCTCTAGAGGAGTAGTGAGTAAGAATAGCTTGAATTATTTCATCCATCCACATTTCCCATACTCTATCCAACCCCGTCATGTTAAGAACTGATCTAATCTGACCATCTGCGACATTAGGTAAAGAAATCTAAATATAATAAGATGAAATAATCTTTTTTTTTCATGTTAAAAGTATTAATCTCTTGGCCTACTTTATGTCTGTATTTGCTTATAAATGACAGGAATTCTCAGTGTCTGTCAAGCTCTCCTTACATGGTATACCAAACCTTACATGGGTACCAAAAATGTGAATGTACATGGTATAATATTTTCCAAACTATAACAAAGAGCATTCAGCGAAAACACAAATCTGTTCCATCTTTGCCACCCTCTGATTCTGTGTCACATAAGCAATCACTTTTTTTTTTTTTAAAGATTTTATTTATTTATTTGACAGAGAGATCACAAGTAGGCAGAGAGGCAGGCAGAGAGAGAGTGGAAGCAGGCTCCCCTCTGAGCAGAGAGCCCGATGTGGGGCTCGATCCCAGGACTCTGGGATCATGACCCGAGCTGAAGGCAGAGGCTTTAACCCACTGAGCCACCCAGGCGCCCCAAGCAATCACTTTTTAAGTTTTAAGTTAACTTTTTAGTTCTTTTAAGTGTTACGCTAATAATTTGAAATGCAGCTGTTGAATTGAAATGTGCAAAAATTGTAAAATGCACACCAGATTTTGAAAACTTAGTATAAAAAAGGTAAAATGTCTCATTAATAATTTTTATATTGATTACATGTTGGAATGATGCAATTTTGAATGTATTTTGTTAAAATAAATATATTAAAATTGATTTTCCTGGTTTCTTTTGATTATTTTAAGAATAATTAAGATTGTTAACTATTAGAAAATTTTAAATTATACGTGTGGCTCACATTTGTTGCTCACATTATATTTCTTTCGGACAGTGTGACTCTAATTATTACTAAGCATGTATTTCCCTTAGTTGATGTACCAAGTTTACTCATGAGATACCTGATTCTAGTCTAATTCTCATTCTTTTATGAAGGACCAAGGTTTTTTCTGGAAAGTCTTAGGATTTTCTTATTTTTGGTATTCTGAAATTCCATAAGCATATACTGAATTGTACATAGTTTTTGTTCATTTTGCTTGTTAGAACACTTGGTGAGCCCTAGCTTGTGTTACTCTTTTTTTTTTTTTAAGATTTTATTTATTTATTTGACAGATGGAGATCACAAGTAGGCAGAGAGGCAGGCAGAGAGAGAAGGGGAAGCAGACTCCCTGCTAAGCAGAGAGCCCGATGTGGGGCTCGATCCCAGGACCCTGAGACCATGACCCGAGCCGAAGGCAGAGGCTTTAACCCACTGAGCCACCCAGGTGCCCTAGGTTGTGCTACTCTTCAGCTTTGAGAAATTTTCTACTAATATTTTTGGATTATTTCCTCCATGTTTTTTTTCTTCTTTAAAAAATTTCCTTCCTGGGGTGCCTGGGTGGCTCAGTGGGTTAAAGCCTCTGCCTTCGGCTCAGGTCATGATCTCAGGGTCCTGGGATTGAGCCCCACATCGGGCTCTCTGCCCAGCGGGGAGTATGTGTCCCCCTCTCTCTCTGCCTGCCTCTCTGCCTGCTTGTAATCTCTCTCTCTCTGTCAAATAAATAAATAAAATCTTTTAAAAAAAAATTTCCTTCCTATTTCTGAATGAGAAGAGGTCTTGTATGATATTAGACCTCTAGTATTTAAAGTCTCTGTTTTTCTATAATTCTCTTTTACATTTTCTGTTTTCCATTCTGTTGTCTGTTTGGCAGTGGTCCTGGGAGGAAACCTTATCCTAACCTTTTGACAGTTTTAAAAAAAAATAGGATGAGATGGGGCACCTGGTGGGCTCAGTCAGAGGAGCATGTGACTCTTGATCTAGGGTCGTGAATTCGAGCCCCACATTGGGTGCAGAAATTACTTAAATAAATAAAACTTAAAAAAAAAAACAACTAAGCACAACCTTAGTTGTCTACAACTCTCTATTGTTCTCTGTTCTTTTGTCATAGAAGTGTGTTCTGCCTTTATGACTGTGCTCTCTTCTTGAATATATGTGAGGTTTCAAATTAGATTTGGGGTTTTTCTTTGTGGTTTTTTTTTTTTTATTTCTTTCTGTTTCCTGATTTACTTCTTTGTTTTGCAGTCAGTGGTTTATTTTGTTCAGGGCAGGCTTCTAGAAGTGAAACACATTTTAAGATTTTATTTATTTATTTGACAGAAAGAGAGATCACAAGAAGGCAGAGCAGTAGGCTGAGAGAGAGGGGGAAGCAGGCTCCCCACTGAGCAGAGAGCCTGATGCGGGGCTTGATCCCAGGACCCTGGGATCATGTCCTGAGCCGAAGGCAGAGGCCTAACCCACTGAGCCACCCAGGTGCCCCAAAACACATTTTAGATAAGGAAAATTTCTAGCCAAATGTGTAGAATCAGGAATGCAGAAAGCTTCCTCTGGGAGCAGTGATAATCTGATCATTGTAATACTGTGGATGTAATGAGATAAGGGCCTAAACTAGCATGAATACAGTGAGAACCAAAAGAAAAGAACTGGGTAATTATGCAAGAAAAGCAAGTGTAATTATGAACTGATTTCTCCACTCTAAAAACTCCCACAGCACAGCTTCATTGAACTAGTTATATGCTCCCTTGTAGTGTTAATTATTATATGCGTATGTCTTCCTAACTAAATTGTGACTCTTCAGGGCAAGGATTATATCTGACTCATTAACTTATAAGTATTTATTGATCAAGTGCTATGCCAAGGGCTGGGAGAAAGCAGTAGTCAAAGACAAATAATCCCTGCCCTCAAGGATAGTTAATTACTTGTATCTTTCACGGTGCTTGGAATTAGATGCTAAGTATTCCCAGAGAAAATATTTGTTACTTAACCTTACTTTAAAAGGTAATATTAAGATGGTCTATTTGTATCTGTTTAGGTATATTGCAAAATTTGGTATTAAACTATTCTCATTTTAAATCGATACCAAAAAAAATTATTATGCATTCAGATTAAACTAATATCCTTCACTTTATTTAAAGGTGATATAACACATTGAGATAATGAAAACAACTCACCCTTGAAAGAGTCCAATGTTCTAGTCATGAATTTTTATCCTCTTTATCTTCTCAGAGCCTCACTTTCTCATATGTAAAATGAAGATTAGATCTTTTAGCACTGACACTTTGAATCTCAAACTGGAAAAATTTTTCATTCCCATAGCCTTTGAATATTGTTGTGGCTAAACCATCTAGTATATTTAATTGAATGATTGGAAATGACAGAAAGCTGTCATTTCATGTTTTATTTGAGTTAGGATCATTGACTAATGGTTTTTTCTCTTTTACAGATTTGGGTCTTGATCAATATACAATAAAACGCTTTGATGGAAAGGTGAGTGAACTATGACACTAATATATATATCCTGTTGTTTACTAAGAAGATTTTGAAGTTCCTCTAGAATTATTTGTGAGAAGTTTCTGAATGCCTGTTTATCTTATCAAAAGAGCATGTTTCTTAGGTTGGAAGGCCTATAAGTGCCTTCAGATACTTCTACAGAAAAAATCAAGTGGAGGGTTTTTCTACATTTTTCCATATAAGTTAACACTCATAGGTACCTGCTGTATATAGTGAGGTCTAATTCAGTATATGTTGACATTTGCATTTTAATTCAATTCCCATCATAAAGTTTAACAAGCCCCCCCAGTATTACATTTGCATTTCTTATAAAAATACTTATTTGATTTGATCTTCCTCAAACTTTTGACACTATGCAGCAGTAATCCTCACTAGAAAATTATGTGTTTTTAGTAGTACTTTTGTAATAATTATGAAGGCCACCCCAAATTTGCACATATGTTTGCATTATACTTACTTTCAGTTCTTATTTTATGCACAAATAAATCACATAATAAATTGTTCTTAAGTATAGAAAATGAAACTTTCAATTTTATTGTCTTAAAGCAGTCAGTTAAACATGTTTTTCCCTTTCAGGCTGAGTTCTACAAAAAGAAAAAGAAAGTATTGCACAGGGTCAGAAAGAAAAGTAAAAGGTCAATTTTAAAGAGGAGGAAGAAAGCACATCAGAAAGAAGAGAGAGCCCAGGATGGCTCTACAAAGCTTAAAGAGAAGGAAATCAGAAGGAAAATCATGCAGTGGCTGGAAAAGGCAGGATCTCAAAAGAGGGTCTAAATGGGTGGAGGTCAGGGTTAGTAGAAACTGATCTTGCAGGAATATGTCGATCCTGCATCGTTACATAAAACTGTATGTACTGGTAAGGTGAAGATCCAAATGTTAAGATCTTTTGCACAAGTGGAAAGAATGAGTGGCCATCTTAAGAGTTGAGAGATCTCAGTCAAGGCTTCCAGCCTAACAATTTCCTTTCCCATTCATATGGCCCATTGTCTCCAGCTGGGTATCCTCTTTTTAAAATCACATATTCTAAAAGAAAAAATGTTCAAAAAGAGCATTGATCTAGAATGTTAGGAGACAGGTTCAGAGCTGGCTCAGCTTTGGGGCAGCCACATCTTTGATTCTTGGTGTCCCTGCCTCATGTATAATCAAGTACCATATCCATGTGAAGGGTTACTTCAGGCACTGATGTCAGGGTCTGATTTCAGAATCTCTGGCAAATCAGGCCCCTGTTTTTATGTCTGTGTGTCACTCAGAGTCCAGCATATGTCTGCCTTACAGGAGGGCACCAATAAGCATTTGACAACTTGGAAAAATCAACTAATCAGTCACATAGTCTTGGGAGATATGACTCATTAAGTCAGCAATATGTTCTAGCAAAATCAGTCTAACAAATGACAGTTTTTGGTCATTGGAGGAATTCGGAGTGGTATGAGATTTTTGTCTTCCATCATATGTATATGTATGTAAACCTAAAAACACGGAAAGACGTTGAATACATGTAAGTTGAACAGCAAATTTACATGTTACAGGGGAATTTCCATTCCTAGAGGTCTCCCAAATATAAAATCCCTGGTGGTCACTCATGTTTCATAAATGCCAATTAAATTTTTCATTTCAGCCTATAACTGTACACTTGAGGCTAAAAATCTGCACTTTGGGCATACACTAAGTTCCGCTTTTGTTTCAATTGTATTCAATTTATGAGCTCTATATTTCCTCCCATTAGTGTCCTGTGCATTTTTCTGATTTCCACGTATTTTTATAAAATTTTATTTATTTTATTTTATAAAATAACAGAAGTAAACTGTGATAAAGCATTATAAGCCTTGCTGTAGAGACCAAAACGGCAGTACTTCTTTGTTTGGAAGGCAGACTTTGTGACAGATTGTAGTGCAGATGTTTGGGCTCTGAAGTACAGAATATTGAGATGGGAGTAGGAAAGCAGGATTTAGGGATCTCAGCATATAATGTTTGAAAGTATGACTTGTATGAAATTCAGGCAAATGAAAGTTGACTTTATGGTACTAGGGGAACGGGTTCTGCAAGAGAATAGAGGAATGGCAGACTCGCATAGAAGTAGTATAGAACTGAGCCAGCTTGTCCCCTAGCAGAGAGCGCGTGGATTTTCCTTTCATCCATGTTATGATATTCATATTTAATCCCTTTGCCAGGTACTTCATTTAAATACTGTATTAATTTCCATCAAATAGATCCTGAAGGTTATGTTTCTTAAGTAGGATTTTTAAACCGAGTTCATCTCTAGTTTACGTCTTTATGAATAGGCTTTTATTTCTTAATGAAGTTTAAGAGAAGAGTTTCTGTGCTATTTTTAAACCTTGTATAATGAGGAATACAACATTCATTTAGGGTTGAACCAGTTTAGAAGTTTTTCCAGGGATTTTTGCCCTCTACCTGTGATATTTGTGATAAGGATCAGTGCTTATTCAACTGTCGATCTTATTATTTTCCTTTAGATCTTCTTATCTCTCAGTCTCTCAGTCAGAATATCTTAATTCTTAAGTAGCAGCTTCCAGAGTATATAAATTCTAAGACAGTTTCCTCTTGAAAAAACAGATTTGTGTAGTAATTATAATAAATTTTATGCAGGATGGCCAGAAATTTAGTCCAAAGCTAATACCCTAGAGGAATTTCCTTTTAAACTTGCTTTGATTTTTAAATGGGTCATTTTCTCTCTCTTGTTTTAATTTGAAGGATAAACTAGTTATGAACTACTTAGAGAAAGATTTACTCCCATCTTCTTATCCCCTCCCATTGTTTTAACTTTTAACATACCATTTAATAAAGTGCATCATTTGACCAGTAAGTAACACTGCCTTATTTTATTGTCTTTTAATTGAATTGCAGTTTAACCTTGTTAAAGATTTGCAAGAACAAATGTAGAAATAGTATCATTTTGCAGTTTTCTCATTTGTGTTTGAATTTCCTACAACTTTTAAATGCAAAGTAGAAGGCCCAACTGATACTGAGAAATAATTGGACAGTTATTTCTTGTTTCAGTGCCTCTCATCTTTTTTCTTCTTTTGTTTGACTAGAAAATGCCCTTAAGTAAAATGAAACATTCCTGTTTCAGCTGATAGTGAAACTGAATTTGATGAAGCAGCCTTTGAATTCAAGGGGAGGATCTTTTTCCAGAGCCCATCACTATACCTATGTTAATGTACACTAATTCTTTACTCTCAGTAGCAGTTTCCTTTGTAGAAAAGTCATGAAATATGTAATTATTCGCACTTGCATCATTTATGGATTTCAAAACTATCTACTAACACAGGCCTTGTATAAAGAAGCAATAGTGTCCCTTTGTTTTAAGAAAATGTGTTGTAGATTGGTGATACTTTAAAAGACAGTCAGACTAGGTTTTGAAAGTTCAAAAACCTCAAAGCTTGAAAGTTCAGATTTTCTCTTAAAGGGTATTTGAATATCACTATAGAGTACTAGCACTATTATACAGATGGTAATACAAAATACAGTCTGGCTTTTGTTTTAGTGTCATATAGCATAGATTTTTTTTAAAAAATCACCCTCCCCTTGTAATGTCCGTGCATTCTATGATTTGTTAATGCAGTTACTTCATGAAGTTTAGGTTATTTCTTTTTTTTTTTTTTTTTAAGTTTAGGTTATTTCTTTAATGAAAACTATTTTTTTCCCCTGGGTTTAATTTTTTAATCACATATAACTGGTCTATAAAATAAAGCATCATTTGTAAATGGAGCCTTTATAATACATAATCATCAAATATTTCTTTCATTTAATGATTTAGTTGCCTTTTTTATTGGTGTGGCTTATCTCAAGCTGTTATACCCTTTATTTTCCTGTTTTTCTTAGCCCTCCCTTTTTCCCCTTAGCATATCAAAGACAGAAATTGTTTTGGATTTTCTGTTCCTGTTGTATGTAATAGACAACACTCTCTGGACCAGACACCACCATTTTTTTTTTAAGTTACAGCAGAAAACTGCATAGTTTGGGTAAAATTGATTTTTAAGCAAATAACAACTGTATTCCAGAGTTCTGACTTCTCTCCTCTAAAATCTTTATAAAGCTCATACTCTTTGTCAGGTAACAAGAATTGCCCATTGAAACTAAATTGTTGAATGTTAACATTTTACCATGTATTTCTTTTTCAGAAGATAGATTTTTTAATGCTTCGTTCCCTATCAAATTCCCTTTTCCCCCAACCACTCCCTGAACATGTCAGAAAGCTTGCCTCTAGTGTGCATTTTTTGTTACTCATATTTACAGTACCCTTAGAGTCTCTCCAGTATGGAAGAAAGAGTTAATGTGTGTTTTATTCCTATTTCTTTTATGATATCTGCAAGAATATTTGTATACATGGAACAGAAAAAAGGTTTTATATCAAATTAAAATGACGTTATTTTTTAAAAATGACATTGTCCACATTCAGGTGAAAGAGATGAAATTATGGTCAAAGCCTAAAAGGGAAGTACTGATTACAGTGTTTATAACAGAAAAAGTTACCTGCAGAAAAAAAAAGGATGGGAGCCATAGTTAAACATCGAAGTTTTAATATAACCAAATGCTTTAATTGCTTACCAGGTAAAAGTTCTTTAAAAAATATTGACAAATGAACTTTAAAATGATATTCCCCTAAGGGGAATGTGAGCATATTTTTCCTTATAACATAATACTCTTAATGCTTTACTTAAGGTATTTATTTACTTCATACCATAGATAAGATCTTAGTGTAGAACAAGGACAAGTATATTACTTCTTGACATGCATAGTAATGTGAAATGTATTGTAGATTAAGAAAATGTAAATTAGGAGAGGGGAGGGATTGAAATTTCCTTAGGACAAGAGTTTGATGAATCTTCACATTTGTTTGAACTGTTCTAATTCTGCTCACATTTATATAGCAGGTTATGATGTTTTGAGTTCTGCATTGTTCCCTAGGCACATCTTCCTTTCTCTCTTTCAGTTTCCAAAGATGAAACTAGTCAAGTCTAAATTCTTGTTGAATTCATGTATTTGTTCATGTTTTTCTATTAATAAATACAAATATATAGACAACTGTATTATTCTTTCACCATGTTTCTGTTTTTATTTGCACTACCAATTCCATCTTTACAATAGAGTATATCACCTCTGTTGTCTTTCTTTTATAGTAGGGAAATTCTTGTTTTAAAAAAACTATAGCAGATTCCAAGAGAATGCATTCCCCCACTGTCTGAAAGTAGAGCATTTCTATGGAAGTTTTCATTAAGTTGAAATAGCATAAAGCAAAGACACTATTACCATTTTCATAAAAGTAAAAATCCTCTTTGGATTTTTCTCAGCTAGCAAAAACACGTATCAGCATAGGTCTTTTATAAAAGAGAAGTGGTATAAAGCAACTTTCATATAGCAGAGAACCTGTAATTCCTGGAAGCTTGACATTCTCCGTGTGAATTTCATATTCATGTATTTATTTTAAAGCTAAAGATTTAGCCCATTTTAAAAACCACAGTAACATATTCACTCATTGGTTGTCAATTATTTATTTTTACAATTTAAAGTAAACTCTCTAAATGAAAAGTACTTGACTTTATTTGCCCCTTTAGGAATTATTACTAATAATAACTATGAAGAAGAAGAAGAGTTGAAGATTTTTGAGGGTTTATCACCTGCCACACTCTTTTTTTTTTTTTTTTTTGGTTCCATGTGCAATGTGGGGCTTGAACTCATGACCCCCAAGATCAAGATTCTCATGTTCTACTGAGTCAGCCAGGCACTCCTACACACTGTTTTAAGTGCTTACATATAACTCATTTAATCCACACAGCCACTCTTTTAGATAGCTTACTACTTTTATCATCATTTTACAAATAAGAAACTACATAATTAAGTAACTTGAATTTTTTTGTGTGTGGACCTAAGATCATATAAGCTAGTAGGTAGTAGAGGTATGATTCCAAATTTGTAGTCTGGCTTCAGAGTTCACTGTCTTAAGTACTGTGATATCTTATTTGTATATCTAAGCAATTTGTCTATATGATCTATTTGTAAATAGGAATTTCTCTTGTTGAGTAGTTATTTTAATACCTTAATTCCATTTGTGCAAAAGAAAACTCCTTGGTATTTCACTTTCTTTTTGCTAAGCATGTTGAAGTTAATTTTTTCTGCTTTAGTAAAGTACAACTAGAAACTCCTATTAACCTGAGAAACCACTTAGTGTTTTTAAAGAAAGAAAATATAAGGAATATATAAATTTTAATACTTAAATTTAAGAATCAGAATTTCAACTTCATTTTTATTTGCTCCATTATTTTCTCTTACACCACAAACACCACTGGGCATTCTGAAAAACGCTTGTCTTTTCTTTTTATTGAAACAATCTCTTAAAGTGTGCACTGTCATCTATATCTGAAAAATTGGATCCAGGCTCATTGTCATCAAGATATTAGAGAAAAAATGTTTCTGTTACAAACTATACTTTCAAATATTGATTGTTTGTATGTTGGATGTAGCATCATTTGAATAGGGCCACTTACTATAATGAGTCTTTAAACAAGCAAAAGTTTAGAATGTAATTGCATTACCAAGGAACTCAACATTTCTGTTTCAGCATTTCAAGAAATCCTTGGACACCTGTTGCAGTTTTTGTTTTCCTTTTAGTCTGTTCATCTTTCTTCTTTTTCATCCATAGTTCTCTAAATTATTTTTAAGCCATTTTCTCAATTTTTTCTCTTACAAATTAGCAAATTTAGTTCTTTTATAACACACTACAGCCCTAAGAAAATCTGGCTTTGATGTCTCAAATATTTTCCAAGGGATTTCCATTTTGAGCATCTAAGTAGTTGACAGATGTGTGAATTAGTAGATGCTGTAAGTATGCTGAACTTGAGTATGAAAAATACAACATTATGGATTGCTGTACTTCTTAGTATGTAATAGCACAGGATGAAAAGAGTGTGACCTTGGATATGACAGTTCTATATTCATAAATGGGCTCTGCCACATACTTGATAGGTAACCTTGGATAAGAGACCATTTAACCTCTAGTGTCAGTTATCTTCTCAGTAGAATCAGGACAATATGGTAAAGTATCTGGCTCCACGAATTATAGCTACTTTCCATGACTTTGAGCCCTTTACTCAGTTTATAAAGGGAGTTAGCTGCTGTCATACGTATTATCCTCTTGGTTTATATGAAATGCTACAGAATAGCATCTCCTTAGCCTATTTGCTCTCTCCATGCTAGTTAAATCAGCTATAAAAATCTCCTTGAGCTCTCTATAAGGAGCAGTTGGCTGGGATTAAATAGCTAGTCCATGAGCTAAAGAGAGACCTGTGGTTTGTTTTCTCATATCTGAACTGTCATTTGTTCACAGTGATTCATCTCACCCTTGTGTTGTAAAATCCTCTGGGCTTCTGTCATATCCATCAATCCCAGCCTTAAGTTTGTAAATTGCTAATAGCATATATTTCTCAGTCAAGAACTTTTATCACTCTGCTAAGCTTGTTTTGAGAAGTATGGTAAGTTTGGGTTGAATTTTATTCCACAGTGAAATTCATTTGTTGAAAAAAAATCTTTAAGCCCATTTGATAGATGAAGATATTTTGGAGTGGTGTGCCCAGCTAAATCAGCTAACCTACACTGCTTAATCACATGCCATCCTCCATGATGGCTGGCTTTTTATCACTAATGTGAATAGTAATTCATTTAGTGCAACATAATTTTGCAGGAGTCCTGTTTCTAAATAATCATTCTGAACTCTTCGAGTAGTTACTAATCCTTTAAATTGATCTGAGTTTGGTTGCCTGTATTTTATTATGGGTGGTAAAGCAACAAATTTGTCATGAAGTTTAAAAATATTATATCCATGAGACATCCTAGTAGGAAACCTTAATTAAAGAAATGCTTTGATTTCCCATGACAGAAAATGAAATGTTGCTTTCCCATTTCTTTTAGAAACAGGTTATTATTCATATGTTTTCTTTTTATAGTATTATGAAGTTTTTCTACTGTTGTGTGTTTCATTTGGGGGCAGTTAGGAATTGAGGTTTTGGGGTTTTTATTTTATTGTACCTAGTAGATAATATATAAAACATTTCTATGTATTCTTCATTTCCTGTTTCTAGGTGTTCAGTGACTTTATTACAGATCTAAATTCGTCCTTATATGTTATAATACTTTGTGATATATATGTTTGATTTTTGGTGTTTTTGTTCATGTAATCAAATGATGTCCATTTTTTTCTTCTTTTTCTCATCTTCTGATCAGGATTTCTGGCAGGTACTGACTCAGCAGCATGTGCTTTAAATTAATTAATGTTCCAGAATCCATAGTAATGCTTCAGGGACAAAGGTTCAGTGCATGCTCATGTCCTTCCCCTGCTCCTTTCAGAATGATTCAGTTCCTGTCACTTTAAATCAACATATTTTATATTTAATATGACAATTCCAACACTGCACTGGTCCTTGAGAATATAATACCTAGCATGATTTTAAAGGAAGTTTTAATATTATGTGTTAGGAAGGTCAAGGAACTGTTACCACTGTGTTGTATAAGGGATACTCAGTTAATTGGGCCATTTGACTAGTCTTAGTTGGATGTCATGTTCTTAGTTAAACTGTAACAGGAACGGTGAGGCAGCAGTAATTTCAAGTGAAAATTAATCTTTCTTTTGAAATTTCTTCGATGATACAATACAAATAAAGTAGCTCTTCATTCAATAAAATGGCTTCACAGGAAATGGAACATTTAGAAAGACTGCATTATTTAGGTTTTTTGAGCTAATCAACTTTACCTTGGAAAAGTAAGCAAATACATGAAGAAAATAATGAAAGAGAATATATAGATCGTAATCTGGCAAAGGAGAATTTCAAGGATTGGCCTAAGAAGTACTTTTTAAATTGATTGTTGAAGACTTAGACTCTTGAATTATAATTTATAAATTATTAAAATATTTATTTTTAAAAAACATTACTCTTGTATTGCTTAATAGAAATAGAAACTAAAATAAATTAGTGTATCTTTGGTTTTAAAATAATTAATGATATAATTAACGATAACACAGTGTGCTCTTTATTTTTATGTAACATTTTTCCTATGCTTCCTTTTTTTAAAAATGGGATATATTTTTAGTAGTCTACTTACCAAACCCCAAACCAATTGCCCTGTTATTGGTGCAGTTGATGAGCTTTTGCCTTTCACTGCAGTTGAAACAAACCAATGAATACTTGAATGATTATGTCAAAATAACTTATTGATAATCCCAGTATCAATGTTTCTAAACCTGGAGATTCCGTTTTAGAATAGCTGTGGTACAACCAGTCTATGCATAGTGCTAAGAAGAGTAAATCAGATAAGATACTTAACACCTGTGATTGAGGAAGGCTGCTTCTACTTCTGTAATTGTGGCAGGACAATTTGTAGGAGGCATCTAAAAACTCTTCCTTTCCTTTGATGGTTGTATGGCTTAAGGCTTGAAAATTTAAAATGACTTGCCTCACATAGATACCCCTATTAGAGAATGAGAAGAGAAAAGAGGTAGGAATTGATTAAGTGCTTGGAAATCTCTGAAATCTGCAACATTGGGTAATCAGCCACCATAGTTGATGGAAGAGCACTGGTCCTTAAACTTCGACTCTCAAAGGTGATATCATTTGTTGAATAAGGATTCAAAGTCAGGTTTTACTATTTTATTAAGAATATCTTGTGAATAAGCTTTTTGTGTTGAAAATAATAAACTTTGTTTTTCATAGACTAGGTAATAGGGGATTGGTTATCTGTATCATTGTAATATCACTCATTTTGGTGACACTAGCATAAATCCTTTAAGCTTCCAAAAGTCAATGAGCAGTTACTTTATAGAAGAGAGCTTTCTTGCTTGCTTCCTTAACAGGAATTTGTCCTTTGCATGCTAAGTTCCTATTGCCTGTGGAAAGGCTGGAATCGTTTTGTTTTTCTGGTAGCATAGAGCTGTTCTTCAGATGCAGCTTATGAATGGTGTGAAATAATTATATTGCTGTGTGGAGTATTCATAATGTCTCTTTCCAGTCTCTGAGTTCCACCACTACTAAAGTCTGTTGATTTAATTCATGTGTTTGATTGTTCAAGTTAAAAAAAGAAATGATAATCATTAAGTGCTCCTAAGGAGGGTGTAGTTTACTTGGTTGCCACAAATATTCAGACATCTATTGATAAGTCTTCTCACATTTTTATTTTACATTGTTTTGTTTGAACTTGGGGCCAACAACCCATTTGATTTATCATTGTTGATTTGAAAGCATAAACATGACTACACATTATATTTCTAACACCTTCATGTTTCACTTTTCCATCATGAAACAAGATTTGAAATACACTTTGACATGGGAGGACTTGGTTCCAGGTAACTTCCTTTGTCTTATTATTTTAGCACAAATACATAACGTGTTCTGAGGCTACACAAAGGAAAGATAACTCAGAACATTTTATTTCTCCTGTTCCAATAAGAATGGGTTCTCAACTTAGCCTAAACATCTATTGATGATCTTTGATTTGCAGAGAATGTGTGAGGATAGCTTTTGCTTTGCCTATTTGTCTTTGTCATGATGCATTTTTTAAAATTCCAAACTTAAATAAAAAGATTTTCCAGTTACAGATTAGTCTAACAACTATTAATTAAGAAGAGCATAAAGAGCCATTACATTTTTGAAATGATACTCGTTTTCAAAATGATTAAAATACGCATTTGAGCAAGTCAAGGCATAAAAATACATTGTGCACCTACATTGTTAACTAGACTTCCCTCTTCAAGATGACCGAGCTGATATAAGCTAAGCCCCAGGATTATTATTTTACAATAGTGAACTCTTGTTTTGCTTTGAAAATATTCAGCCCCCATTAACAGTTTCAGAAGTTGGAAATAATTCTCTTGCATTTGATACAATATAACATATAATGGTTCTGGAGTCAAACTCTGACCTATCCTGCCATTTTATAACATCGTGAGCTACCACTACTTATTTAATTTCTCTGTACTTCAGTTTTCTCATCTGTGGAGTGCAGATAGTAGTATTATCTATCTCATAGGATTGCAGTGAGGGCTTAAAGAGGTGTATGTAATTCAAGTGCTTAGCACAGTGCCCAGCATGAAATATGCAAACTATAATTTTTAAATTCTTAATATATGTTTGATGGTCAGTGGTGTTCAAGGGAAACCTGTAAGTGTTCAAAGTGATGTAAAAATTCTTCATCTTAAGGCCTTCCTGGGAAATGGTAGTTATTAGTGTAGAATGGTGAGTGATCCTCAGAGGGAAACTCTTAGTTTTTATGAAGTGATTTTTTTCTTGTAATAATTTTTTCCTAATGGGAGAGAGTAGATGCTGTATTTACTGACTTTTCAAAATTTTTGAGGTGGTTTTTCCATGAACAGGGAAGCCTTTCATAACCCATGTGACTGAAACCGAGACTGCTGCTGAACCCACGACACTTCTCTTCAGTACTGAGTGATTTGAGTGGCCAGAGTTCAAAATTAAATTCTTAGATTTAGGTAGCAAATAATCAATAACAGTAAAACATAGATTCTCCCACCCACTGCTGCTTTGAAGCAAGGATGCAGGCATAATGTGGTAGGAAATAATAGAGTTGACAGTTTTCCTTTTCTAAGGTTTTGCTAACACCTTATCAGATACCGAAGACTGAAATAAATCCCTTCAGTAATGTTGTCTCACTTCCTTGAAGTGAGTGTTATTCCAGGAGACTTAAAAATTTTTAATCACTGCTTTAATCAAATCTTCTGCCACCCTTTTTTTAAGCATCTCCATTGTGTCCATTTTCTCGATAGCCATCTAGTTTTAATGAACTAGGAAAACATTTGCACGATAGGTATTTGGAGTTGTTCTCAGAGCTAAAGTGGTTAGAATTGGGACTGAAAAGAGAATGGCTTTCTGGCAGCGTGAGGTTTATGGTATCTTAAGCATTCACCTTCCACAGTTTGTTGCACAGTCATTTCTGTTTGTCTGTCTCAAATGCTCTATGACTTTTGAAAAGGTTGCAAACTTTGAGTCAGGAGATCTTCTAAACTACTCTAAATTAGAAACTTCTTAATTTTATCTGACACATCCTCAGCTCCTACCTTTCTGCAAGTTCAGGTATGGGAAGGGGAAGGAAGAATACGCATTTTAACTGTGCAACATTTTCTGTTTGATTGGTAATAGTGTGATTGTTTAAGATGGATATCTTACCGAGGCTTTGGCATCTATGCACCAGCTAAATAATGAAGTATGAGCATTAATTGCATGGGGAAATTGCCGAATTTTCTAACATGCTTCCCCTCCCTGCCCCAACCCCAGCCTTATGTAGAAATACTTTTTGTCATTTGGAAATGATAGGTCAATATCGCATTTTCTGGAAGAAGCATATTATTATTATTATTACCTTGCTTTTGAAGTACAATCTCAAGTAGTTCTTAAGGAATTTAGATAGACTTTGAAAGTATATCCATCATCTAGGGAAATGTTAATTTTAAATCCAGTTTTCTCAGTCTCATAAAGGATGACATCTTAATTTAAATAGTAAAGCTGTGTTATCAGGTTTTTCTAGAAACCAGAGATGATTTGAGGTTCTAGATGATATATTAGCATCTGTTTTGCTGGCAGAGTCCATCAACTACTATTTGATAGGAAGTTTATTTCAAACTGAAATTGAAATTTCGTCAAAATTGAAAAATGGGTTTTAAACTAGAATAAATAATGGGATTAAACTCCTAGATAGGATTTTTCTTTTTGGCTTCATCCTCTTGAGTATTAAAAGGCAAAATTATTGGCTCTATTTTGATCAACCCTGTTAAAGTTAGGATTCACTGAGCATATTGAGTATTAATGAATTTGAATCATGATGGGAACTCCCTGTCCCAAGAAGGCTCCTGATGGCATCTGCAACTTTGGCAGTGTTATACAAGCTTATGTGATTAGAAACCAGAGCATGGATGCTTTAGCACAAAACCATCCTGGTAAAACAGTTCAGTTTTTGTTTGTTTGTTTGTTTAAGATTTATTTATTTTAGAGCAGCATGCACATGAGCAGGAGAGGGAGCGGAGAGAGAGGAAGCAGACTCCCACTGAGTGGTTAGCCCAGTGTGGAGCTCAGTCTTAATGACCCCAAGATCATGGCCTGAGCGAAACCAAGAGTTGTGTCCTTAACTCACTGAGCCACCCAGGTGCTCCAAACAGTTCAGTTTTAGACTCATTGAGAGGTATAACAGTTAAACATTTATAGGATATGATTTGCTTCAAGTTTCTAATTAAGTGTCTCTGTTTACCTAAATAATAAAAAGAATCAGAATATGATGCAGTTGAGGTCAGTACCAAGACCCTTATGAAGTTCCTTATTTGTTTTTACTTAACTTCAGTAATTTGAATGTTTAAAGATAGTGAGTCTATAGTTGTGGTTTAAATTTCAAAACATAAGATTTAGGCTAGTTCATATAAGTGAATAGTAAAACAGTTAAATTTCCCTTATTTGAGTCAGTGAGCACATTGCTTTGAAATATTTTGCATAATGTTCTTTAAAAGGAGTAATATTTGTCAGTAAATTTAGTAGAAATGCTATTCTGATCAGTTGATCTACATTTCTACATTTCACCCTTAATTTCAGAGATTCAAGTGACTCGACTAGAATTTAATATGTAACTTTTAAGATGCATGAAATATGATATATATAATTGCTGAATCATGGTGTTGTACACCTGGAAGTAATATGACACTGTGTGTCAACTATAGTTTAAAAATAACAATAATAAAATAGCATAATGCTCTGTAAGGTATCTGCAATTACAGTCTCTTTTTAAAACACCTACTGCTCTTACGTTTCAGCACATACACTAAAGAATTGGTAGAATCTTACCTTGGGAACTTTAAGGTGAAAACAAGTTTCTCTTAGGCTTTTACTATAAATTTTTTGGCTAGACTTATATTTTAATATATTAATCTCACATTATATGGCCTTACAGTGGATTTGGAATATATTCTACTTCTTTTGACTCTCATATACAGAAATTTCTTCCTTTTAGTTTGTCTAATGTTTATTACTTACATTGAGTTTATTATATTAAATACAAATCGTTATGATGGATTTTCCTAGTAAAAATATATTATCTATGTTCATTACTATTATATAAATGTTCATTAGTAACAAAAGATAAAATAACTACCTCTGAGGTAGAGAAAGTGGACATTATTACCCATCTGCTAAGGAAGATTATGTCTTCCTTGGACTATGCCCCATTTCATCCCTAAAGTATATAAATGATATTTGCTTAGGGGAAAAAAATGACTTAAATTTAGCCATAGATTGAAAATTTTTCAAAAGATTAAGTGAAGAAACATTTTATTTGACATTCTCAATACGCAGAATTAAACATTGATAAGACTTTGGAGTAAGAAAAAATAACCGAAACCTTCCCTTCACTTTCCTTCCTTGGATCTGAATTTTCCATTTTCACCGTTCTTTGGGACTTCTAAAATTTTATTCAGTATCAAACTCAAATATCTATATTTTCACAGATTCCCTGTGTACCATGGCTAGTTGGTTTGAGAATATTATTTATGGTAGAATCAGGCCTTTGATTTATAAAGACCCCCTAAGAAGCTGTCATACAAAACCAAATAGTCGAAAAATTCATATTGTAGTAACTCTCATTTCCTCTCAAATTTTAATGTATTTATTTGATTCTTCTCTTAGGTTTCAATAATTTGAGAGATCAAATTTGATAGTTTTATGGCATTTTTTTTTTTAAGATTTTGTTTATTTATTTGACAGAGAGAGAGATCACAAGTAGGCAGAGAGAGAGAGGAGGAAGCAGGCTCCCTTCCAAGCAGAGAGCCGGATGCAGGACTCGATCCCAGGATGCTGAGGTCATGGCCTGAGCCGAAGGCAGAGGCTTAACCCCCTGAGCCACCCAGGCCCCCCATTTTTGGTGTTTTTAATTAATGTCATGAATTTCTTTAAGAATCATCTTTAAAGTTATGGATACTCAACCCATTTATAAATTCTCTGAGTTAATTAATAGATGTATAATCTTAAATGCACCTGAACCACTTTCACAAATGGGTGCCTTGAAAAACATACATGTAACTTCCTTCCCCTCTCCTTCCACACCCACCACAACTCCAGAAGCATGGAAGAACAATGTAGACCTTTAAGAAAGGATTAGAAGATTACATTGCACAGGGCACACTGAAAAGGGTGGCTGATTTTAAAATCCTCTTTAAGCATCTTTCTCTCTTTTTTTTTTTAAAGACTTTATTTCTTTGACAGGCAGAGATCACAAGTAGGCAGAGAGGCAGGCGGGGGGGGGGGGAAAGCAGGCTCCCCGTGGAGCAAAGAGCCCAATGTGGGGCTCGATCCCAGGACCCTGAGATCGTGACCCAAGCCGAAGGCAGAGGCTTAACCCACTGAGCCACCCAGGTGCCCACATCTTTCCCATTTTTAAGGAGCTATTGCACAACATTCGCATTCTCTGTTCTTTCTCTTAAACACATGCACATATATGTGCATACATGCTTTCCCTTTTCTCCACTTTTCCTAACTTTGATATGCTTCCTCCCCCTTTTTTTCCTTCGCATTTCTAGGGTCCTTTTTCCTTCTATAGCTTGTCGTTCAGATGTTTTCAGCTTTTTCCTTTATGGAGCACTTTGGCCTTCTTTTGGCCTCTTCTTCCTATCATTCTGCTCAGTTCATCAGAGATCTCATAGACAGCTACACAAATAGAAATATTTTCTCCTTTACAGGACTGAGGGTTGCAAACATGGGCATATTCTATGTAAGGCAGTAGAGGAAGAGATGCCTTCCTGGAAAAACTCAAACTAACTAAAGTAGCATTGTAAGGTGTTTTTATTTAGCCCCTATGGAGATAGCTTCCAGTAGTAATTCTCAATCAATATACAATTAAAGGTATGTTCACACACTTTACAGCTGTTTTGTAGTGGAGGTGGCTAAGTCTAAACCATAACCCCCAATGCATCTCATGCAGAGTTTTAAGTTACCTTTTCAACCATTCACGTAATTTCATGTTTATTTCTACTTTGGAAAATAGTCATGCACTCTGTTAGTAATCAAAAGACCTTCAAAAGAAGGTGGCCTACTCAAATCAGAAAGTATTATAGAAAAAGTAGCCACACTTATATGGTAAATTAATTTTTAACAAAGGTGCCAAAGTAATTAAATGGGGAAAGGAAGGTGTTTTCAACAAGTAGTTTAAAAACAACTATATATCCATATTTAAAAAAATAAACCCTACCCTTCCCCTCACTATATATACAATTTACTTGGAATAGATCATAGACCTAAATGTAAAATCTATGACTATAGGCTTTTAAAAGAAAATATGAGACTATTTTAATGGACTAAAGAGAGGCAAAATGTATTAGGATATAAAAAGCAATAACCATAAAGGAAAAAAAATAATTAGACTTAATGAAAATTGAAACTTTTCATTGTTAAAATAAAATAGAAATTATAAGCCAAAAACTAGCAGGAAATATTTTTAATGCATGTATTTGGCTATATTTGTTATCTCTTGCTGAGTTATAAATCCAAAGCTTAGTGGCTTAAAACACTAATAATCATTTCTTGTCACTTATGCTTTCTGTGAATAAGGAATTTGGGAGCAATTTCTCTAGAAAGTTCTGTCTCAGGCTTTTTCGTGAGGTTGCAGTCAGAGGTTGACTAAAGCCTTAGCCATCTAGCTTGACTGAGGATGAAGATTCTCTCTAAGGTGGCTCACCAAATATCTGATACTGACTGTTGTTGTGGAGAGCCTACAGGGAGAGGATCTGAGGCTCTGCAATAAAAATGAACTACTGAAAAATACAGTATGATTCTCCCCAACATTACGCTGAGCTGAGGAAGCTGTACACCAAAAAGTATATACTGGTGACTCTGTTTAAGGAACTTCTAGAAGAGGCAAAACCAGTCAATAGTATAAAAATATTTTGGGAATTAAGTGTGAAAGAGCATAAAAGAAAATGTTCCCAGTGGCAGTGTTCAATATCTTGATGGGAATGTGGGGATTACATATATCTATCTATCTATCTATCTATCTATATCTATCTATCTATCTATCTCATTGTTTTGTATCATTAGATTTGTGCATCTCACCAAAAGTTGATTTTATTTAAAACAAAACAGAGGGGACACCTGGGTGGCTCAATGGGTTAAGCCTCTGCCTTCGGCTCAGGTCATGATCCCAGGGTCCTAGGATCGAGTCCCGCATGGGGCTCTCTGCTTCAGCAGGGAGCCTGCTTCTCCCTCTCTCTCTTCCTACTCTCTGCCTATTTGTACTCTCTGTCTGTCAAATAAATAAATAATCTAAAAAAATAAAACAGATATTGAAGTCTAGATGATACGTTTGTTTTTTGCAGACATGATTAACAATTGTGAAACTACTCTCTGTATATTCTAAGCTTAAGCAAATGAGTAAATATATTGAAGATAATGGAAACCAGGTTTCTCCCTGTTGGAGAAGGGAATAACAAGTATGTATGGGGTAAGACTACATTGTACCCCGCTGTATTAGGATGAAATTAGAGATACCAATATGAATTCTTAGTTTATAATAGGCAGATATGAATGTAATCATGAAGAAGCATCAGTCTAATTTAAATTGAGGGATATTCTTCAGTATAATTCACTTTTCAAATATTTCAAGGTCAAAAAGTACAAAGAGATTTTTTTTTAAATGGCAGAGTAGGTAACTCCAAAACTACATCTCTCCACTAAGACAGTTGGTAAGCTGGCAAAAACTATCAATCAACTTTTTAGATCTCTGGAATCTAACTAACCAAAGACTTTAAACAACCAGGGGAATGCTTAAAGAAGAAAGAAGATGCTGAAATTTGTTAAGATAAAGTTATGGTGTTATTTACTTGACAACCATTTCCCCACTCACCAGCAAAATGGCAGTGATAAACTATTCCTGGTACAACTTGCTTGTGCCAGAGTGAGCAGTGCAGAGAATGTGGTTGTGGGCATTGACCTCTCTGGTCAATGAGGAATCAGCTTGTGGGCTTGCCTCTGTTTTGCCTACACTGGAACTTTCTTAGAGCTGGGGTGGCCTCCCAAGTGACATTTGTCAGAAGCATTTAAAATTAAATATACTAGCCACAGCAGCCCGAGACAAGCAGCAAACAAACCAAAAAACCTGGGAATGAAGAGGCTGCAGCTGGAGATGGTGAGAGAACAAGGACTTTGAAATGTTCTCCCATATACTGAGGAATCTGGAAGGCCTTACATGTCCAGAGCTGAATGAATACTTAGAGGAAACCTTAACAGACCCTAAGTTTTCACCTCTGGCTGCCTTTTAGCTTCCGTGCAAGCCAGAAGTGAAGGCAAAGGCAGATTTTTAAATAGTGGCTAAGCATTGAAAGAACCTGGAGAGCATTGAAAGACCTGGAGAGTGTTCCACACACATATTTTTGGCTCCAAGAATTTAAGGAAATTTCTGTTAAATCACTAGCTGACCACTAAGGTGATGGAACAGAGACTTCTGTGACCATGCTTGACAAAGTAAACAATATTTAAAAAAAAGAATTTAGAAAGTCACTAAAGAAATAGCTACAACCCACTCAAGCAGCAGCAGCAAACCCTGAGAAGACAAATCTGATTTCCAGAGTTACCACATTATACTACATAAAATGTATAGTATAATTTTTTTAAGATTTTATTTATCTATTTGAGAGAGAGAGAGCATGAGAGGGGAGAAGGTCAGAGGGAGAAGCAGACTCCCCATGGAGCTGGGAGCCCAATGCAGCACTTGATCCTGAGACTCCGGGATCATGACCTGACCTGAAGGCAGTTGCGTAACCAACTGAGCCACCCAGGCGCCCAAAATGTCAGTTTTCAACAGTTCTTAACAAATTTTGCTTTCAGAGAACAATGTATGGTCCATTTCAAAGGAAAAAAAAAGAAATAGAAAAGCTCAGACATTACACTTAACTACTGACTTTTAAATCAATTGTCTTAAATATACTCAATAACTTAAAAGGAACCATAGGAAAAAAACTCCAAGGAAACAAGGAGAATGATGTTTGAACTAATAGAGAATATCAACAAAGAGATAGAAATTTCAAAAGGGTATCAATAGCCAAAAGGAGAATTTCACCAAAGAGGTCTAATAGCAGATTTGAACAGTCAGTAGAAAAAGAATTAATGAACTTGAAGATAGGTCAATTAATATTATCCAGTGTTAGAGAAAAAAGAATGAAGAGAAATGAACAGAGTTGAAGATATCTTTCTGACATCATTAAGTGCACCAACATATGTATAATAGGAATTCCAAAAGGCAAGGACAAAGAGCAGAAACAATGGCTGAGAACTTCACATATTAATGAAATATGTGAATCTACACTAGGATAAATTCACAGATACCTACACATTATAATCAAACTAAAACAAAAACTAAGACAAAGAATCGTGAAAATAAGTGTTGCTAGTAGTCTTATCCTATTTTTAAAAATGCTAATGAGAGGGGTGCCTGGGTGGCTCAGTGGGTTAGGCCTCTGCCTTCGGCTCGGGTCATGATCTCAGGGTCCTGGGATCGAGCCCCACAACGGGCTCTCTGCTCAGTGGGGAGCCTGCTTCCCTTCCTCTCTCTCTGCCTGCCTCTCTGCCTATTTGTCATCTCTGTCAAATAAATAAATAAAATCTTTAAAAAAAAATGCTAATGAGAGTCCTGGGACACGTGGGTGGCTCAGGGAGTAAAGCGTATGCCTTCGACTCAGGTCGTGATCTTGGGTCATGGGATCAAGTCCTGCATTGTGTTCCTTGTTCAGCAGGGAGCCTGCTTCTCCATTTGCCTGCTCTGCCTGCCTCTCCCCCTCTTGTGTTCTCTTTCTCTCTCAGACAAATAAAGTCTTTTAAAA
The DNA here is from genome assembly GCF_963455335.1 of Martes martes. Lineage (NCBI taxonomy): Eukaryota > Metazoa > Chordata > Mammalia > Carnivora > Mustelidae > Martes > Martes martes. Next base: position 53,738,794 of record NC_137902.1, read on the forward strand.
AGAGGGGGAGGGGGAGTCCTTAAGGCTGAAATGAAAGGACACTAGATGGTGACATGAAGTTATATGAACAAATGACACCAGTAAACGTAACAACATTGGTAAATAAAAGCCAATGTGATTGTACTTTGGGTTTCTAACTCCTTTTTTCCCCCTGTGTGATTTAAAAGACAAATGCATAAAATATTTACAAATCTGTGTTAAGGGGAACACTGTATAAAGATGTAATTTATGAAAATATTTAATGAGAGCCCTAGAGGAGTAGAGTTTGTTTTAATATTATTGAAGCTAACTTTGTATTAATTCAAACTAGATTGTTATAAATTTAAGATGTTAATTGTGATCTACAGAGTAACCTACTGAGAAAATAGCTGTTTGGTTCTATTTATATGAAATATCTAGGTGACTCCATAGAGACAGGAAGTAAATTAGGGGCTAGAAGAAGCAGGGCAGTAGAGTGTGACTATTGAGTGGAGAAGGAGTTTTCAAATGGGGTGATGAAAAAGTTCTGGAATTAGACAGTGGTGATAGTTATATAACATTGTGACTGTACCTACTACCATTGAGTTGTACACTTTAAAAAATTTTATGTACAGGAGCGCCTGGGTGGTTCACTTGTTAAGCAGCATGCCTCAGGTCATGATCCTGGAGTCCCAGGATCAGGGTTGTGTCCCACATTGGGCTTCCTGCCCAGCAGGGAGTCTGCTTTTCCTTCTAACACTCCCCCATCTCATGCTCTCTCTTTCTTTCTCTCTCATTCTCTCTCTCTCAAATAAAATCCTTTAAAAAATAATAAAAATAAAGTAAAATAAAAAACTTTATGTACATTTTACCATAATTTTTAAAAAATTATACAAACATAAACAGTATAGTATTGGCATAAAATAGACATAAATATCAATGGAATGAGATTGAGAGCCCAGAAATAAACCCACATATTTATAGTCAATTGATACTCAACAAGGTGTGAAGACCATTCTGTGGTGAAAGAACAGTCTCTTCCACAAATAGTGTGTGGTCAACTGGATATTCACATGCGAAAGAATGAAGTTGGATCCCTACTTCACATTATATACAAAAATTAACTCAAAATGGATCAATAACCTAAATGTAAAAGCTAAAACTACCAAAGTGTTAGAAGAAACCTAGGAGTAAACCTTCATAATGTTGGATTTGGTGGTGGATACGACATCAAAAGCACAAGCAAATTGAACTTCATCAGTATTTAAACCTTTCGTGCATTAAAGCACATTATCGAGGTAGTAGAAAGACAATGTACAGAATGGAGAAAACATCTGCAAATCATACCTGATACAGATTTTATATACAGAATATATGAAGAACTAAAAAATAAATAAATATATATATATATATATATATATATATATATATATATATATATATCTCAAGAACTTTTACAACTCAATACAAAAGGACAAATAACCCAATTCAAAAAATAGCAAAGGATTTGAATAGACATTTCTCCAAAGAAGATACATGAATGGCCAATTAACATATGAAACATGCACAACACAGCATTGTTAGGCACCAGGAAAATGTAAATCAAACCACAATGAAATACAACTTCACACTCACTAGAATGGCTATAGTTGTTTGTTTGTGTTTTTTTAAGATTTTTTTACTTATTACCATGAGCAGGGGGAGGGGGCAGAGGGAGAGCGAGAAGAAGATGCCCCACTGAGCAGGGAGCCCATTACAGGGCTGGTTCCAGGACCCTGAAATCATGACCTGGGTTGAAGGCAGCTACTTATCAGACTGAGTCACCCAGGAGCCCCGGCTATAATTTTTTTTTTAAATAGGAAGATAAGTGTTGATAACGGTGTAGAGAAATTGGAACTTCTGTACATTGGTAGTAGTAATGTAAAATGGTGTAGCTGCTTTGTGAAACACTTTGGCCATTCCTCAAAAACTTCAGCATAGAGTTATGGTGTGACCCAGCAGTTCCACTCCTAGGCACATACCCAAAAGAATTGAAAGCAGATAATCAAACAAATACTTGCACATGAGTGTTCACAGTAGCACTGTTCTCAATGGCTGAAAGCTCAAAACAACACAGATATCCTTTAATGGATGAATGGATAAACAAATCGTTATGTATACAATGGAATATTATTTAGTGATTAAAAGGAAGTATTAATTGATGCTTCAACATAGATGAACCTAGAAAACATGTTATGTGAAAGAAGCAAAACCCAAAGACCCACGTATTGTATGGTTAAAATGGTGAATTGATGTTACATAAATTTTCCTACAATCAAAAATGATAATAAAGTTCCATAGGAAAAAATAAAGGGCAAAAAAAAGCTGTTTTGGATTACAGAGGTTGAAGAGACAGGACAAGTAAGCACACTTATGATTGTGGATTGCATCTTGGGCTGAGGTAAATAGTTATAAAGGAAATTATTGGAATAGTTAACTAAATTTAAAAGAATGGATGAGATAATAGTATGTATCAGTATTAAATATCCTGGTTTTATTAAATTTGTACTCTGATATGTAAGAGAATGTCTTTATTCATAAGAAGTATATAGTGAAGCATTTAAATGTAAAGGGATGTGTGTATTGAACTTTCAGAGGTATAAAAGAATGTTTATATAAAATGATAAAGCGACTAAGGTAATTGTAAACTATTGGCGAATATAATTTCTTATATTGATCTTTCCACTTTTCTGAGTTTGAAATTATATCAAAATTAAAAGTTGGCAACAGAAATCTTTTTGTCATCTTTGGAACAGCAGCATAGTCCAGATGATTGTTAGAAAAAAATACTGCTAGATATCCTTCTTTGTCTTAGTTGCCTCTTTTCACTCTGTCTTTAAAGATTTTTTTGTGTTTCTCAACTTCCGGATCCCAGTATTTATTTTATTGGCTTATAGCAATCTCTCTGTACGATCATTACATGATTAATGTAAAGTACTCAGCTTTTATATGTATTTATTGTTCTAGCTAGTAATGTTATGCCTTTGGAGCCTGTTCTCATTTTATGTATTTTTTCTTATTCACATACTTTATTTTTATGGTATCTTGGGTCATGTAAAAATGTAACCATTTGTTTCCCTTTTTTGAGAAATTAAAATGTTAAGTTCCCAGTGAAAGGCTTTGCTGCTCTACTTCTCTTCCAGTAGCTTTTTTTTTTTGGTCTGAAATTTGTGTTCAGTCTCTTAGTAAAAGATCAAGTGTGATATGAGATCTAACCTTAATTTGAATACATTGGACTATGTGTTCATTTTTGTCAGTTAAAAGAAATCTCTCAATGCTGTCAAGTAGGACCATGCTTTCTGTCCACCACAGATGAGTCAGAGAAGTCCTTTCCTAACCAGAACGTGCCATTAGAACCTCACTGCTTTGTTAGCATTCAGCTATGGACTTTTTAACCTGTTTAAGCAAATACCCAATAGAGCCTGTTTTGGAAAGGTTTATTAAGAAGACCATGATGATTCATTTGGTCCTTGACTTTTCAATTGGTTAACTAGTTTTCTTTCTTTTGTGATGTATGATGGGATCTTCACTAGACAGAGGTAACCTATTGGATAGTTGTGTACCTGGATGCTGGTGTGGTGGTGCTTGTTGGTTTAGTTTTCATGATACTCCCCCTGAGGTTGTGCTTGCAATGCTGCTGCTTATTTTATGCTTGCATGACATTATTACTTTGATTGCTCTTTGTTGTTTTGGGTTCTTAAAACCTCCTATTTCTATTTTTGGTACCCAGAATAATTCCTTGACTATCTTTAGTTGGTCCAGAATTTATGGAAATTAGTTCCAAGTCTAACTCTTTGGTGGATCCTTTTCAGTTTTTGAAAATATCTTCAGTGTCACCACTCAGTTTATCATTTGGCTAGAAATTCAGAGAATAGAGTGGCTTTGCTTAAACATGCAGGAGGAGACCACTTGCTAGACACACCATTACTAAGGCTAAGAATTACCTCTTTGTGAGTTTTATAGATTAAAGAAAATTAATATATACTTAGAATAAAATCTAAGTTTTAGGAGAGTTTCATCAAATAGCTAAAACTTAGGCACCTCCAGCAAGGTATCAATAATACAACTAAATTAAATCATGCCTAAATCTTAGCATGCATGACTGATTTGCCATTATCTTTCAGAGGTGCTCTTTGCTCTGCAAACTGTCCTACATTCCAAACCTAAGATTCTTGGGGTCAAAAGGTAAAAATTAAAATTAGTATTTCAGAAATTAGTTTTATGAGCATTTGTGTGGTCCTTGAAAATAGTTGCTTACTTACTCATTTATGGTCCCAAGTAGTATAGTTTTTCTTGGGCAGTTAGCTGACTTTGGGCAAATTGTACTGATTTCACTTTGTTTTGTTTTGTTTTTCCTACTTTATATGCCTCTACAGAAAAAAGGTGGATTGTTTTTATTTTAATTTTTTAAGCTTTAATTTTAAATCCAGTATAGTTAACATACTGTATTGTATTAGTTTCAGGTGTAAAATATAGTCATTCAACAATCCAGGTGGATTGTTTTTAAACCCCAGAAACAAAACCAGTCCTGGAATGAGCCAGTATATGTCAAATAGCAGGAGTTCATAAAATTGAAATTATTTTCTAGTGTTCATATTAAGTCAGTGTTGAAACAGACAAAATCATCTTTTGTCTTATAACTTTAATCATCTTGAAAACTGTAAAGGATCCATTAATTTGGAATGGCCATCAGAGAATTGCTTATGATAAATAGCATAAAACTGTTACATAAAAGTGGTGATTGATCTCTGTGTTCTCATTCTGCTATGTCTTCTTTTTCTCTCTTGGTGGGACCCATATATAATAGAAAATTGCCCAGGAACGAGAAAAATTTGCTGATGAAGGCAGTATATTTTACACCCTTGGAGAATGTGGACTCATATCTTTTTCGGACTACATTTTCCTTACAACTGTTCTTTCCAGTAAGTATAAATTTTTCTTTTTATTCGGTTATAGGGAGCTTACAGGACTATGAAGAAAGTTGATTGGAGGGGAAACGACATGTTTGTAGAGTTAATGAATTATAAGTTATATATAATTTCATTTGTTTGAATTCTGTGTAACTTATATATAGAACCACCTGAGAAAAAGGAAGAAAAATAAAGTATCAAAGTAAAGGTAAGGAAAAAAAAACCCCTAGAAGTTAAATCTGCCTTTAAGTGATTGAAGCCCTGTTATCTGTGAAAATAGATTATACATTGCCTGGTGCTATATAGCCTTTATTAATGTTTCTACTTCCCCATTAAAACACATATTGATCTATCATTTCTCCACTGCAGAAGAAAATTGGCTCAGTTTTACTAACTGGGTTGAATATTCACTTTTGAATCTTAGAGGATTACTTCTTAAAACACAAAATTCATATTTGACTCATTTAAAACACTGATGAATTGCTGATTTTTTTTAAACTAAACAATTTGGTTGATAAGTACGCTACTCTATATGGCTTTTTTTTTCCTAACCATTCAGAAAAAAACAAAAAAAGTATGTTTCTAGCTTTCTCTGTATACTTTATTAAAATCTATCTAACTTGGGGCACCTGGGTGGGCCCAGTCAGTTAAATGTCTGCCTTCACCTCAGGTCATGATCACATGGTCTGGGTTTCGAACCCCGCCTTGGGCTCCCTGCTCAGCAGGAAGCCTGCTTCTCCCTCTCCCTGCTGCTCCCTCTGCTTGTGCACATGCTTAGTCCCTCTCTGTGTCAAATAAATAAATAAAATCTTAAAAATTAAAAAAAAATCTACCTAAATTGAACCAAAGAGATCTGATTCGTATGTTTGAAAGAGGTGATTCTGAAATTTTTTTCAGGTGTCACTTATCAAAAATAACTGCCTCTTCCTCCATTCTCTAGGCTAGTCATCTGTAAAGATCAAACTTTAAGGTAGTTTGTAATAAATGACATACACAATAGACAGTTCCTGCCATAGCTCTTCTGACTATTCTTGCTCTTCTCTCCACTGACAGAAGAATGAAGAAATATAGGCTAATATGCCTTACCACAGCTGTCTTTGGGATACCAAAGTGTCTGAATAAATTCACGTGGTGGACCAGTGCTCCAACAATGTAGCTATGTATCGATTTGTTACGAAGATCCAGAATAGTGAACTAAAAAAAAGAACACTTATGATCCGAAGTTGAGTATTGTTAAAGCTAGTTGTTATTTTGGTAGGGCACGGTTTTCCACAGTAGACTTCAATTCAGATCTTGGCACACCACTTCTTAGCTTTGTGATTAGAGGCAAGTCAGTGAACTTGTTCATCTGCTTTGTTTGCAAAGTGAAGGTGGCAATAATATCAAATGCAGATTACTTATTTGAGGATTATAATATCATGGATATGAGTACCTAGTTCAGTGCCCAATATTTAGTAAGTTTACAGTTCTGCTATTTTTTTAATATTTATTTATCTATTTGACAGAGATCACAAGTAGGCAGAGAGAGGGGGAAAGCAAGCTCCTCACTGAGCAGAGAGCCAGATGCGGGGCTCGATCCCAGGACGCTGAGATCATGACCTGAGCCGAAGGCAGAGGCTTAATCCACTGAGCCACCCAGGTGCCCTTGCCTGGATTTTTATTCTTGATATCCTATCACAGCATGCCATTTCATTCCTGATTTTGAAAGATCCATAAATCTTGTCATTTAAAAAAACAGCAGAATTGATAGGAGGTTTTAAGCCTTTTTGTGACTTTAAATAGAATTTGCATTCAATAGGCATGATATGTCAGAAAATACTGCTTTAAATGAAGAGACCAGCTTGGAGAACTGTACTGATAATACTGTGTGCAATGGCAGTAGTCCCTGTAAATGTCTGTTGAGCTGAAATGAGATTTTAATTTATAGCTACTACTCAGTCCTCTTACCTTCATATCTTTCAAAGCGTCAGAAGGACCACAGAGCAGAACCTTCAGATTACCAAGCACACTGTGTAACTCTAATTCAGCCGTTTAAGGCAGGTAAAATCGCACTGACCCGTAAATTCTGGAAACCACTCCAAGTACCTCTACTGGTCTAGGCACCTTTGCTTTTTGGTGGTCAGCTCCTAGCTTAAATATAGTGGGTGATTTACAAAAAGTACTTAGTATTACAGTGTCACATACAGTTGGGGTCAAGGGTGCTGATACTCTCCCCAACCCCCACAGTTGAAAATCTATAAAAAACTTTTAAATCCCCCAAAACTAACTACTGATAGTCTACTGTTGCCTGGAAACCTTACCGAAAACATAAATTCAATTAGCACATATTTTGTATGCTATATGTTTATATACTGTACTCTTAAAATAATGTAAGCTAGAAAAGAAAATGTTTTTAATACAGCCATAAGGAAGAGGAAATACATTTGCAGTACTATACTGTATCAAAAAAAATTCACATGTAAGTGGACCCCCATAGTTCAAGCCTGTGTTGTTCAAGGGTCAAGTGTACTTTCTATATTGTCAGGAAAGAGAAAATATAAGGATATGATTTTGAGGTTTTCTCTTTATATCAGTGGTTTTAAGCGTTTTGATGATTATATGCCTCTATGTTTCTTTCTTTTTTTTTTTTAATAGGTTTTATTTATTTGACTGACAGAGATCACAAGTAGGCAGAGAGGCAGGTAGAGAGAGCTGGGGAAGCAGGCTCCCCGCTGAGCAGAGAGCCCAATTTGGGACTCGATCGGGACTTAGTGGGTTAAGGCAGCGGCTTAACCCACTGAGCCACCCAGGCGCCCCACCTCTAGTGTTTCTTAACTTACCACTATTAGTGTTTGACGCAGGATTAATTTATTGCTTTGGGTCTATCCTGTGCATTGTAAGAGGTTTAGCAACGTTCTGGGTTTCTACCAACTAGATTCCAGTAGCACACCTGTTCCCTCTCTCAATTGTGGCAATCAAAAATGTCTTCAGGATTGCAAAATACCCCTGGGGGTTGGGGATAGGAAGGAATCATCCCTGGTTGAGAGCCACTGCCCAATTTGGGACAAAGTTTTTTGTTTCTTTCGTTTGTGTTATTATGTACATTGATTTAGCATTCTTTGTGTTTACTGTCTCGGGGTTTTTTAACTTTTTAGATCTGGGGTTTATACCTTTCATCCAATTTGGAAAAAATTCAGTCATTATTTCTTGAGATACTTTTTCTCTCTTGAGGACTTCAGTTACACATATATTTTCCTCATATCAACCTTATAATGTTTGTACTATTATTATCTTCATTTTACAGGTGAGGAAATTGAGGCATACAGAGGGTTACATACAAAAAATTTGGTCCAAGTTCCAGAGTAGGTATATGATTCAGGGTTTGAACCCAGGCCAACTGCACCATCTAGGCTCCTGTTGATTGGCTTTATGTCTGTGGTCACATGTTTAGCACTGATAAGCCATAACTTATATAGTGCCTCTTCTTTCTCTCAGGCTCTCAGAAGGTTGGTCATAAACTCTCCTGTAGGTAACGGGCAGTTCAAGCGTTCTTGTAATCTGAACGTTGCACATTGCATTGTCCACTTACCTAGCTGACCACTGGGGGGGAAATGTGCCGTAGGAGTTATACTGAGATCAGTTCTTTCCCACGTCCTAGCTTACTGCTAGGATAGGAAATGAGGCTCTCAGTGGATCATCTTCCTTGTGGTTAACAAGATTTCATTACAATCTAGACAAACTAAGTGGTTCCCAAATCATCCTACAGGAGAGAATGAAATTCTTTAAACATCAGAAGATCTGCCAAGGAGTGGTTTGGGACAAGGAGATGTGAATTAGCGTTTTTATTAATCTATTAACTCTGGTGGACAACAGGGGCTGTTCTGATTTCTAGCAGAAAACCAGTGGAGCAATGTAAAACAGCATAACCCAGACAGTGCAGGACTGTCGTATTTCTAAATAGCTGGGGTTTTTTCCAAAATTGATAGACTCAGTATTGTTCAAGAAATTGCCATCATTTTGAAGAATATGAACTCTGTGCCCAAATAGATTGACTTTTAGGACCTCCATTTACTTTAAAAGCTCTACTATGTTGTCTAAAATAAAATTTGACAGCCATACATAGCAAGTCATTCATTTCCCTTCTCAATTTATAATTACTGCTGCTAAAAATAAGAACAAGAAAGCTGCTCTTCTGGGGTGCTTGACTGGCTCAGTCAGGGAAGAATGCAGCTTTTGTTCTCGAGGTCATGAGTTTGGGCCACACATTGGGCATAGAACTTTAAAAGAAAAAAAGAGTAGGCAATGATGTAAAATAAAGCTAGATACCCTTATTAAAGAAATGAAGAAAGAGAAGGGAGGAAGGGAGAAAAGAAAGAAGCTTTCCTTTAAAAAGCATATTATATAAATAAATATTTAAAAGACATGTTATTATAATTTGACCTATTAAATAGAGTCAGTTCTTCTTATTTAAACTTTTTTAGAAGTTTGATATTTAGCTAAACAAGAATATCTTGGACACCCACCAAGAGTAACAACCAATTTGGAAGAAATATTGTGTACTTTTAATCACCAGTGGCATAATTTCTCACTCTAATTGTATGTGCTTTGGATAATGGGGGCCCTCTTTGGCCAACTGAAATTTTTTAAACACCTTTAAAAGTTTTAAACACTGTCTCTCTCTCTCACACACACACACACACACACACAGACACACACACTTAAACATATATACCTCGTAAACCCCTTTCCTACTTTATTTTTTTCTCCTTGGCACTTAGCATTTAACGTTTTATAGAGTTGATTTCTTTTTCTTATTTATGTATGATTACCTAGAATGTAAACTGCATGACAGTGATCACAGGTTTATAATGATATTCACTACAAATTTGCAGTGGTATTCAATTCACTATAGATGTATCTATTCCATGTAAAGGATTGAGGCAAAGTAACAAAGCAAGACTATAACATTTTTTAAAAATTTTCTCTGAAAGGAAGTTTTGGCAAATGTAAGACGCATCTTTGCTGTTTATACCCTAACTTGAAAACAATTCTTGTAGTTGTTGTCTTTAGTCTGCATCCAGTACCACTGGAATGAAGGAAATGTGTTTTTCAATTAATCAATTTCCACACAAGCTTGGCTTCTTATAATTCAGAATTTATGTATTTATATCCTCCCTTTATTCCTAATTCACACATTCTGTTGCTTTATCACATATCTGTGTGATCAGGTTTGATGGATTAACTTGAAGAATTTTCTACATGAGCCTTAGAATCTGCATTAAATAGAATATTAAGTATTTAGTAAAAAACTATTTAGCAATAAAATCTAGATTCATTCTGGGCAAGATAAAGAGATTGTTAATTATTACTATTATTAAATAATTTCCAAGAGCCTCTGATCCTTAAAATAGGTTAATAAGAATTGAATAAGAATACAGAAGCATGATTATTAATGGCTTAATTATCTGCACTAACCAACTGCAACATTCACTGATGGTCTTAAATCTAATTTTTTAATTTTTTAATGAATTAATTAATTTTTTATTTTTTTCAACATATACTAATACTATTTGTTTCAGGGGTACAGATTTGTGATTCATCAGTCTTAACACAATTTGCAGTGCTCTCCATAGCACATACCTACCCAATGTCCCATCACCCAGCCACCCCATCCCTCCAACCCCCCACCACTCCAGCAACCCTCAGTTTATTTCCTGAGATTAAGAGTCTCTTATGGTTTGTCTGCCTCTCTGGTTTCATCTTGTTTCATTTTTTCTCCCTCCTTCCTATGATCCTCTCCCTTGTTTCTCAATTTCCACATATCAGTGAGATCATATAATAATTGTCTTTCTCTGATTGACTTATTTCACTTAGCATAATGCCCTCTAGTTCTATCCACGTTTTTGCAAATGGCAAGATTTCGTTATTTGATGGCTGCGTAATATTCCATATTGTGTGTGTGTGTGTGTGTGTGTGTGTGTGTGTGTAACCACATCTTTATCCATTCATCTGTTGGTGGCCTTCTAGGCTCTTTCCATAGTTGAACTATTATGGACATTGCTGCTATAAACATTGGGGTCAAATCACTACATTTGTATCTTTGGGGTAAATACCCAATAGTGCAATTGCTGAGTTTTATGGTAGCTCTACTTTCAAATTTTTGAGGAACCTCCTTACTGTTTTCCAGAGTGGCTGTACTAGCTTGCATTCCCACCAACAATGTAAGAGGGTTCCTCTTTCTCCACATCCTCACCAACATCTGTCGTTTCCTGACTTGTTAATTTTAGCCATTCTGACTGGTGTGAAGTGGTATCCCATCGATGTTTTGATTTGTATTTCCTTGATGCCTAGTGATATTGAGCACTTTTTCATGTGTACAGTTGTGCTTTCATTTTCATTTGTTTCCATGAATTTTTTAAATTCTTTTATTTCCTGGTTGACCCATTCATTCTTTAGTAGGATACTCTTTAGCTTCCATGTATTTGAGTTCTTTCCAACTTCCCTCTTGTGATTGAGTTCTAGTTTCAAAGCATTGTGGTCCAAAAATATACAGGGAATGATCCCATTCTTTTGGTACCAGTTGAGACCTGATTTGTGACCCAGGATGTGATCTATTCTGGAGAATGTTCCATGTGCACTAGAGAAGAATGTGTATTCTGTTGCTTTGGAATGAAATGTTCTGAATATATCTGTGAAGTCCATCTGGTCCAGTATGACATTTAAAGCCCTTATTTCCTTGTTGATCTTTTTTTAGAAGATCTGTCCATTTCAGTAAGGAGGGTGTTAAAGTCCCCTACAATTATTGTATTATTGTCAATATGTTTCTTTGATTTTTTGTTAATTGGCTTATATAATTGGCTGCTCCCATGTTATTGGCATAAATATTTACAATTGTTATATCTTGTTGGACAGACCTTTAAGTATAATATAGTGTCCTTCCTCATCTCTTATTATAGTCTTTAGTTTAAAATCTAATTTTTCTGGGACGCCTGGGTGGCTCAGTTGGTTAAGCAGCTGCCTTCGGCTCAGGTCATGATCCCAGCGTCCTGGGATCGAGTCCCACATCGGGCTCCTTGCTCCGCAGGGAGCCTGCTTCTCCCTCTGCCTCTGCCTACCACTCTGTCTGCCTGTGCTCGCTCGCTCTCTCTCTAACAAATAAATAAATTAAAAAAAAAAAAATCTAATTTTTCTAATATAAGGATTGCCACTCCAGCTTTCTTTTGATGTCCATTAGCATGGTAAATGGTTTTCCACCCCCTCACTTTGAATCTGGAGGTGTCTTTGGGTCTAAAATGAGTCCCTTACGGACAGTATATTGGTGGGTCTCTTGTTTTCTTATCCCATCTGATACCCCGTGTCTTTTGATTGGGCATTTAGCCCATTTACATTCAGGGTAACTATTAAAAGATGTGCATTTAGTGCTACTGTATTACCTGTGACTGTTACTGTACATTGTCTCTGTTCCTTTCTGGTTTATGTTACTTTTAGGCTCTCTCTTTGCTTAGAGGACCCCTTTCAATATTTCTTGTATGGCTGGTTTGGTGATCACAAATTCTTTTAGTTTTTGTTTGTCCTGGAAGATTTTTATCTCTCCTTCTATTTTCAATGACAGCCTAGATGGATATAGTATTCTTGGCTGCTGTGTTTTTCTTATTTAATACCCTGAATATATCATGCCAGTTCTTTCTGGCCTGTTAAGTCTCTGTGGATAGATCTTCTGAGAATCTAATGTTTCTACTGTTGTAGGTTACAGACCTCTTGTACTGACATGCTTTCAGGATTTTCTTTGTCTCTAAGATTTGTAAGTTTTACTATTAGATGTTGGGGTGTTCACCTATTTTTTAATTGATTAATTGATTTAGATTTGATTAATTTGATTAATTTGATTTTGCCCCCTGGATTTTTATGCCTGTTTCCTTCCTCAAATTAGGGAAGTTCTCTGCTATAATTTGCTCCAGTATACCTTTTGTCCCTCTCTTTCTTCTGGGATCCCAGTTACTCCTAAAGGTTATTCTAATATTGTTTGGTTTATCTGTAGAATTCTCCCCTTTGTGATCCAGTAGTTTTTTTCCCTCTTTTTCTCAGATTCTTTATTTTTCATCATTTGGTCTTCTATATCACTAATTCTCTCTTCTGGCTCATTTATCCTAGCAGTTAGAGCCTCCATTTTTTATTGCAATTCACTAATAGCCTTCTGGATTTCAACTTGTTAGATTTTATTTCTCCAGAAAGGAATTTTCTAGTATTTTCTGTGTTTTTTTCAAGTCCAGCTAGTATCTTTATAATTGTCATTCTGCACTTTAGTTCTGACATCTTACTAATGTCTGTATTGATAAGGTCCCTGGCAGTTGGACTGCCTCTTGTTCTTTTTTTTTTTTTTAAAGATTTTATTTATTTATTTGACAGACAGAGATCACAAGCAGGCAGAGAGGCAGGCAGAGAGAGAGGGAAGCAGGCTCCCCGCTGAGCAGAGAGCCCGATGCGGGGCTCGATCCCAGGACCCTGGGATCATGACCTGAGCCGAAAGCAGAGGCTTTAACCCACTGAGCCACCCAGGCGCCCCTGTTCTTTTTTTTGAGGTGAGTTTTTCCGTTTTGTCATTTTATCCAGAGAATAGATGAATGAGAGAACAAAGTGCTAAAAGGGTAACAACAACCCCAGAAAATATACACTAAGCAAATCAGAAGAGACCTGAAACCACAGGAAAAAGAAAGGGGAAAAAAAAAAAAAGAAGAATATGATCAGGTTGGTGAATAGAACAGAACTAGATTTGGGGTGTATTTTGGTCTGTTAGAAGACACTGCCTCGGGACGCCTGGGTGGCTCAGTCGGTTGAGCAGCTGCCTTTGGCTCGGGTCATGATCCCTGTGTCTTGGGATCGAGTCCCACATCGGGCTCCTTGCTCCACGGGGAGCCTGCTTCTGCCTCTGCCTCTGCCTGCCACTCTGCCTGCTTGTGCTCTCTCTCTTACTTAAATAAATAAATAAAATCTTAAAAAAAAAAGAAGAAGAAGAAGAAACTGCCTTCCAAAATTTTAAAGAATGTATATGTATGTGTATATATGTGTATATACACACACATACACACACAAAAAATATACATATATGTATATTTTTTACATATATATATCTTACATACACACACACACACACACACACACACAAAATAAGGGTGAATAAAATGAAGGGATGGAAAATGTAAAATGAAATTTTTTTTTAAAGATTTTATTTATTTATTTGACAGACAGAGATCGCAAGCAGGCAGAGAAGCAGGCAGAGAGAGAGGAGGAAGCAGGCTCCCCGCTGAGCAGAGAGCCTGATGCAGGGCTCGATCCCGGGACCCTGGGATCATGACCTGAGCCGAAGGCAGAGGCTTTAACCCACTGAGCCACCCAGGCACCCCTGTAAAATGAAATTTTAAGAAGATTTTTTTAAAGGAATTGAGAAGATGTTGGTTGAAAAGGAAAGAAAAATTTTTAAAAATACAGAAAAAAATTAAAGAAAATAAAAAGTAATTAACTTTGAAAGACTACAGACTTATGGGGGAAAAAGCCATGAATTCTATGTACCATATTCCCCTAGTGCTGGAATTTTGCTGTTTTCATTGATCGCTAAACTTGACCTTGGCTGGATGTTCTTACAGATCTTCTAGGGGTTGGGGCCTGTGGCATTCATTCTCAAGTGACTTTTCCCCAGGTGGAATTGCACCCCCACTTACGAGGTTCCAGGCTAATTAACCTGCTCGGGTTTGCTCTCGGTAGCTTTTGTTCCCTGAAAGCTTTCCATACAGCTTTGGAGGATGAGAATGAAAATGGCAGCCTCCCAATCTCCAGTCCTGGAGGAGCAAGAGCCCGGGGCCCCACTCCTCAGTGTGCCCTCAGAGAAAAGTAGTCAATCCCTCCTGTCTCCCTGGTCTCCGGCAGCGCTCCGTGCTACCCAGCCTGTGACCAGGCGTTTCTATCTTTGGTGCACGGCCCTGTTTGGAGTTTCCAAACCTAGCAGATTCCTGCAGTGTGCTCCTGTGCTGCTCCTCCCAGGAGAGAGAGGGGAGTCTCCCCAGATCTGCCACTTGTAGGGTCCCTGCTTGATGAATAGTGGCCCGACTATGCCGCAGATTACAGTTTATGGCAACCCTGAACTGAGAGCCTACTCCTCGGCTCAGTCTTTGTAGCCGGCCTCCCCACTCTGATACCTGGGAGCTCTGTCACACTCAGGTACCCCTGGTCTTTCTGTAACCCTGAGGGTCCTGAGACCATACTGTCTCAGCAAGGGTTCCACCCTCTACTTAGCCATTGAAGTGACATCCTTCAGCAGAGCAGACTTATAAAAGTTCTGATTTTGTGCTCCGCTGCTCTGTCATTTGCTGGTAGCCAGCTGATGGAGGCTCTGTCCTCCCAGATACCTCCTCTGATTCACTTTTCCACATGTCCTACCTTCCAGAAAATGGTTGCTTTTCTGTTCATAGAATTGCTGCTATTCTTTCTTTGATCTGTTGAGTTCGTAAGTGTTCAGAATGGTTTGATAACTAATCTATCTGAATTCCTGAGACGAGACAAAATTTAGGTCTCCTACTCCTTCGCCATCTTGCTCCTCTCTTGGTCTTGAATCTTACAATAGAAGTCAGAGGTTTTTCTCATAACTAGATGCAGAGAAAGGTCATCTGGATTTTTCTAGAATGCTACACAGCATTT
Organism: Martes martes; assembly: GCF_963455335.1. Taxonomy (NCBI): domain Eukaryota; kingdom Metazoa; phylum Chordata; class Mammalia; order Carnivora; family Mustelidae; genus Martes; species Martes martes. The sequence continues at coordinate 53,754,369 of NC_137902.1, forward strand.
ATAGATTTGGATCATTCTTGCTAATGCTAAGATTCATTAGGTAATGATGGTATGACTTAGAATCTGGATCTTGGCCACTGACAATTATGAAGTATTTATTTTTGTGCTCTTTGTCTCCATATGTGTTCTAACTGAAGTTATTGGCATGGTGGGCTTGTAACATGAAAACAATTCTAGATAGCTTAATTGAGTAGTAATAAAACAATTATAAAAGCTGATTATTAAGCATCTTCCTTACTAGTTACTATTAATCTTTAAAAAGCCACCAGAAAAATCAAACGCCAAACATGCTATGGCGTGTTCAGTACCTAGGAAGAGACCTAATGAAAGTCAGGCATAATTCAGTGTATTCTGATTTTGATTCCCTCTTTAGATTTTGAGCAATCAGTGGAGAAATTGAATTGATTTTCACTATAGCAGGATTTGATACACTGACAAGTAAACCACATTCTCATTGTGACACTTATTTCTCACAAATGTTTTGAGAAATTACAACAGCATTCAAGTGAAAGTTTGTATTTAATTTCTCTTGCCATTCTAAACTCAGGAGCCAATCACAAAGTGTATGACTTGGAGATAGTGATGCTGATTAGTGCCATTCCATCTAATGAAAATATTACAGAAGTTAGAGATGAAAATGTTTTTCAGCCTAAGTGAACTGTTGAAAAATTTGGGCAAGGCAATGTACTGAGACCTATCAACAGATATGAGGCAACTAGAAATCTTTTTTATTGGGACATCAGAGTTGGGGACGTTACAGAAAAAATTCGGTTTAGCTATTAATCTGGGTAAGTTTCTTATGTCTAGAATTATCTGCCATTGCTAAATTGACATTATGAGGAGTAAGACAAAGGAGATGAAAGGCTGACCTTATTCCATTGTATTTCTCTGCCTGTAAGAGATGCTTAGAATTTTAGAAATACTTATTTGCGTGTTCTGAAGCCAAAAGTATCTCATTGTATTGATTACCAGTAACTACTTTCTCTGCCATTACCTGATCTTAAGGTTAATTTGTTGATTTTATAATAATGCAGCTTTTTCAAAACAATAAAATAATGATTTTAAATGTATCAAATATTTATAATGCTAAATTCATTTTCAGCCAGTTGTATCTGAGAACACTATGCCATTTCAGTAACCTCCCTGTTAGAGAAAGTTGAAACATTTTCATCCTTGTATCAACAACCACATAAGAATTTTAGCTCAGGGGTGCCTGGGTGGCTCGGTGGGTTAAAGCCTCTGCCTTCGGCTCAGGTCATGATCTCAGGGTCCTGGGATCGAGCCCCGCATGGAGCCGTCTGCTCAGCAGGGAGACTGCTTCCCCTCCTTCTTTCTCTGCCTGCCTCTCTGCCTACTTGTGATCTCTGTCAAATAAATAAATAAAAATCTTTAAAAAAAAAAAAAAGAATTTTAGCTCAGATGAGCAAGAAATAAGTGGTATTTGTGTTTAACTCTCTTAGATCTACATATGACTGAGAAGATTAAAATGTTTTCTTTATCTGCAAAAGGAAGTTAATATTTTGGGAACAATTGCTTAAGATTTCTTCAGCGGGTTCACAAGGCTAGAGGAGAACAGAGACTAAAAAGAAGCAAATTATGGCTTATAACAAAAATAAGACTGAAATGTAGTTTGACTGTATCTTGAGGATTTCATAATTTTACACGTCAAGGAAACTAGTTGTTTGCCTTAACGTACTTATGTTTTATTTTAATTGATCCATTTTCATTTTTTGAAAATTCTAATAAAATTCTAATATTGACTTAAAATGTTAGAGAAATCTGGTTAATGGCACAGGATGTCTGTAGCTCTCCTATTTCAGGAAAATAATCAAGCTAGAGCTGTGTTCTAAAGAAGAGGGTATGAGTGAGATAGTTAGCAGTGTTTTCTGTATGCTCAGTGGACTGATGCTGCCACCAGTTATGTCTGCACACACTTTGTCCACTCGTGAATGGCTTATGTTGGCTTTGTGCTGCTTTTCCAGGGAGTCCGTTCTCTCTGATATCTGAGATTCAGGTAGGGACTCCAGAAGACAAAAGAGAGGAGGTCTCTCCTGGTTCTACATCTCTGCCTTAGGCGCTTGGAAATGGAAGCCTAATTGGCTGCATTTATCAATGGGCTAAAGTTCATGGAACAAGAAAAATAAAACTTGAAAATAGACTAAACTCTCTGCTTTCAAGAAAGTGCCCTCACCTATAAAATTATTTCTTTTTCTCCCTTCATTCTTAGATAAAAACTACCTTTCTCTTAGCATACCTCAATTAGGATTTTGTGTTTTTTAAAACAAACATTAGAATTTAAAAAAAAAAAATTTTTTTTGACATTGAATTGTGACTCATTATGGCTTCAGAAATATTTGCAGGAAAATGCTTATTATTCAAAAGAATCTCTAATTATGGGGGACCTGGGTGGTTCAGTGGGTTAAGCCTCTGCCTTCGGCTCGGGTCCTGATCTCAGCGTCCTGGGATCGAGCCCCGCATTGGGGTCTCTGCTCAGTGGGGAGCCTGCTTTCCCCTCTCTCTGCCTGCCTCTCTGCCTACTTGTGATCTCTCTGTCAAATAAATAAATAAAATCTTTAAGAAAAAAGAATCTCTAATTAGTGAAAGTTTAGACAATGAATATGGTATCAATAAATAATATCTTGAAGTAGGAACTGTGTCATGTGGTTTTGTATCCCCAAAATACCTAACACTATATCCTACTAATACTGTTCATTCTAAGAATATGTGAGTGAAAGGATGTTTGGGATGTGGCTTCTCTGAGTCCCTTTAAGTAGAAAGAAGATCCAGCCCCCCACCCATCTCCATACCCTTTATTAACATTGTGAAATGGATCTCAGTTTACCTTTCTTTTTTCCCTAGAACAAATTATAGAAAGTTTTCCAGATTTCAGCCTCTCCTAATTCTTCTATCCTGTCTTCCTCAAGCTCCATCCTGTCCTGTTTTTGTTCTGTTGATAGTTGGGATGGCTGTATAAGAATTCAGTCCTTAATAATTGATGATATTTACAGATCTTTGTTTATGCCTCCTGAGCCCCACTTTTTTCACATTGTTTGTCTCTTAGAAGTTGGACTGAAATCAAATATATCTGTCTACCTATATAGTTGACCTTTCCTTAAAACCACAACTTAATGGTATTTGGTATGCTTAGGCTTCATTTTGTGTTGTTTACCTGTTCCTGTAACAATTTTACAAAATGCTTATTTGTTGTGCTGGGAATTTGAGGGTGCACAAGGGAAATCAAGGCAAAAATAGTGGTTGTCATGGAATGGTTTCCTTAATAACTACCTCTTTTTTTTTTTTTTTTTAAGATTTTATGTATTTCTTTGACATTGAGCGCAAGAGAGCACAAGTAGGGGGAAGGGTAGAAGGAGAGGGACAAGCAGGCTGCACACTGAGTAGGGAGCCAGACACCGGGCTCCATTACAGGACCCTGGGATCATGACCTGAACCAAAGGCAGATGCTTAACCAACTGAGCCACCCAATTACACTGCTCCTTCTGAAGAGGTGATAAACACGGTATCTGGCACATAATAAGTACTCCATGTATATTTGTTGGCTAAATAAGTATCTTAAGAATTTTTCTGAATTTTTACTTTAGTATACAATACCAGTGTATACTAGTAATCCTGCCTAGTATTTAAAACTGTTTTAAAATAATAGCTATTCTCCATGAATATATACATGATAAAATCTAGAAAATTAGAATAGCTAAATTTTTCTATTTGGACGCTAAACTGAAAAAACAAGTAACTTTTGGGTGAATGCCAAACCAAGTCACATGTAAAGAGGGTCCTTCAAATTAGCATGAATTAAGTATCAAACATCCAGTCTCTTTATTAAAGCAGTTAATCCTAAGCATCTATGCAGTAAGTTGTATCTTGGCATAAGCTGTCACTGTGGCTATGATTGAGCATATGGAGTGGACTAAAACCACATAGAATGAAATAAAAGTCAAGCAAGATAATTTTTTAAAATATTTTATTTTTGGGCTCCTGGGTGTCTCAGTGGGTTAAGCCTCTGCCTTCAGCTCAGGTCATGATCTCAGGGTCCTGGGATCAAGTCCCACATCAGCTCTCTGCTCAGCAGGGAGCCTGCTTCCCCCTCTCTCTCTCTGCCTGCCTCTCTGCCTACTTGTAATCTCTCTCTCTCTGTCCAATAAATGAATGAAAATCTTCAAAAAACTTTTTTTTAAATAATAAAAAGATTTTATTTTTAAGTAATCTCTACACCCATCATGGGACTTGAATTTACAACCACAAGATTACGAGTCTAATGCTTTACCGACTGAGCCAGCCAGGCACCCCTGTAGGTGTTTATTTTTTAAGATCTTTCAAGACAGGAGTGGGGATCTGTCTCATAGCATATGTAATTTGGGCATAAAAATAATAACATGCATTTGAAGAAAATATATTCCTAAAGTAGAGCATGACCTTAATCAAGAGGAAAGCACTGGCATGCCTTTCAGAATCTTGCTTATAGGAATGCTTGGGGAATCCAAGCTTTTTGACATCTCTGGCATTGAATACTCTCCTGTAACACAGCTGTCAAGCAGCAGTGTAAGGAAGAGCAATTTAAATGAAAGACTGTTTCTGGCAGCTCTCAGAAGGTCATCCAGTAACTGAGGCTGAGATGCAGCTCGAAGACAGGTTATATACTATGAACTGGAAACATAACTATTTCTTCTCTTCAGATAGGAAGTTATAAATCTTTTTTTGAGAATCAGGGCTGAAATGTATTTTCTAGAAAAATGTAAATGGAATAATTAGAAGGAATAAGTCTATACAGCTGAAGCCTTGCTGAAGGAATTCAGATAGTTTTCACAGCCTTAGGAATTTTTCAAATCCAGGTACTTGACATGTAGTGTTTCATATTCTTAAAAACAACAACAACAACAACAACAACAAAACATTGCCAACTGATATTAAATAACTAAATTACACTGAGAGGCAATAAAGAATAAAGAGTTCTCTTTAGGGACGCCTGGGTGGCTCAGTTGGTTAAGCGGCTGCCTTCGGCTCAGGTCATGATCCCAGCGTCCTGGGATCGAGTCCCACATCGGGCTCCTTGCTCCGCGGGGAGCCTACTTCTCCCTCTCCCTCTGCCTCTGCCTACCACTCTGTCTGCCTGTGCTCGCTCACTCTCTCTCTCTCTCTCTAACAAATAAATAAATTTAAAAAAATAAAAAAAATTAAAAAAAAAAAGAGTTCTCTTTATAGCCATTGCAGAGTCTATATGTCATGATGGTAAAGCTCATGTAGTTTCTTTCATTTTTAGGATTTCCAAATAAAAGCAAGACTAAATAAATGTGAATTTTAAGTCTGTTCCAATATACATTACATTTCTAAATGTTTTTTCATCATGGTCAGAATTTACTGAGCACCTGGGTGGCTCAGTCAGTTAAGTGTCCGACTCTTGATTTCAGCTCAGGTCTTGATCTCAGTGTCATGAGATCAAGCTCCATGTTTGAAAAAAAATTTTTTTATTAAAGTAAAAACATGGATCTTCTAATCAGATCCTTTCAGTAAGTGTTGCTAGGAAAAGCAGCCTAACTCCTGCCCCTACACCCTGTAGTCATAATGTCCTGGCTATCCTGTGACTGACTCTAGACCAGGAAATCAGAGATACTATGGGTTTGTCTGGGAGCTATACAAAGAGTAGGCATCATGGCTGTCCCTTGCATCCTGGGTAGCTTTATCCCCCATTTGCCCTAAAGTTAAACTAGCTTAGACTTGGGCTTAGTCCTCAAAACTGCATGAGGTCAATCAAATTTTTCCTAACCTAAGATCACTCTTGAAGGCGAAGTCCTTTAGACCTCTGAGAAACTGGGGTAAAGATGAGGGTTGATTACATCTTTTAAAGGGGCAGTTGTTCCTCTTCTCATTTGACTACCAAGTTCATACTACACCCAAAACCATTTGTGCATCAGAATTAACTACTGGAATGATACTTAAATTTAATTGACAATATGTAGTATTGGTGAAAGCATGAATTATTGACATACCTTTTTAGAATCTTTTTTAATTAATTTTTAAATTTTTTTGGTAAACATATAATGTATTTTTATCCCCAGGGGTACAGGTCTGTGAATCACCAGGTTTACACATTTCACAGCACTCACCATAGCACGTACCCTCCCCAATGTCCATAACCATCTTGACAGTGTTTATCAAACACTTTCAAAAGGACTAATAAATAAATAAATAATATATAATAAATAAAAGTGCTACGCTTTAGCTTAGTGATCTCATTTGTACAAGTTTAGGCTAATAAAATGATCACATGTATAATGATGTTGATGGTCAAAAAATATATTGGAAAGAACTCAAATATCAGATGGCTGAACAAATTACAATAAATTTGTGTGGTGATTTTCAGTACAGCACTTAATATTATGTATGTAATACAGATTTATCAGCATGGAAGAACATTCATAAGGTGTTGATAAGTCAAAATATACATACTGCATGAATCTATTTTGGGAAAAGAGAAAAGTATGTGTGTGTGTGGGGGGTGTGTATGTATTTAAAAAATAGTCTGAATATTTGTGTTTCTGATTTGTGGCAAATCCTGTCAGCTCTACCTTGAAATAGTCCAGAATCCCACTATTTTTCACTGTCCTCTCATGTCTCTTGGATTACGTTAGTACCTCCTGAATTGGTTATTCTTTTTTCACTTTTGCTTCTCTACAATCCATTCTCAGTACAGGAGCCAGAATGATTTTGTTAATTCAACTTGTTTCAGCACCCAGAGGTAAAAATATTCAAAGGAGAGCATTGCTTTATCTTAGCACCATTTTTTTCTCACAGATGGGGGTCATCCATCTTCTTGTTTTCTGCAGAATTCATCAGGAAATCTTTCCCCAGCCTTTTGTAGGAGTAACCCTGCTCAGAAATCTGTTTTGTGCATGGCTTTCTGGGCTTTTCAGTAGTGGAACATTATTAATTAAACACATAGAGCTTCCTTCTTGCCTTCCACAGATGGAAGGAAGCCCTTATATCTGTACCAGGACAAATGAGGTTTGTCTTCAGTGTCAAAAGGCTTGTCTTGGGATGCCTGGGTGGTTCAGTCGGTTAAACCCCTGCCTTTGGCTCAGGTCATGATCCCAGGGTCCTGGGATCGAGTCCCACATTGGGCTCCTTGCTCGGCAGGGAGCCTGCTTCTCTCTCTGCCTCTGCCTGCCCCTCTGCCTGCTTGTGCATTTTCTCTCTCTCTCTCTCTCTCTCTCTCTCTCTTTGACAAATAAAACCTTTAAAAAAGTTTAAAAACAAAAATGCTGGTCTTCAGTGTCAAAGGAGACTAAATTCTTTGCCTTCTAGGAAATTCTTCATCCAAAAAGTTACTTCCCCCCTTTGTTGTACAAAAGGAACACAGACACACATACTACTGGTACTATGTAGTCTAAATGTAATATAAAATCTTGAAGCAGGGGCACCTGGGTGGCTCAGTCGGTTAAGCGTCAGCCTTCAGCTCAGGCCTGATCTCGGGGTCCTGGTATCGAGCCCCATGTTGGGGGTTCCCTGCTCAGCAAGGAACCTGCTTCTGCTCTCTCCCACCATGCCCCTACCCTATGCTCTCTCTCTCTCCTTCTCTCTGTCTCAAATAAATAGAATCTTTAAAATAAAATAATGGAGCAGTTCATGGGGAGAAAGTCAGCAAAATTACCCAGTCCCTATCTTTTTATCATTTAGCAGAAGAAAGTATGCTTGGTTATTTCAGACACAGCTGGAACGCATCATAGAAAGGACTCTAGGAAAAAGATTGCCCCCATAACTCTCTGTAATTACAGACATGGGAGGCAGAGAACATCCAAGAAGCTATATAACAACAAGTGTTCTTGTTAGAAAGAGGGAGCTTCCACTCCATGGGTGATATCAGCATCTTCTTTAATTGAGCTAATTCATATCTACTAAGCCAGCTTTGTGCTAAGCCACCAGAGGGATATCTATATTTGCCTCTCCTCATCCTGCATTCCAAAAGACAAATTTGCCTCACAACGAATTTAGGTTTTAAAAAAATTAAATCTGGGGCGCCTGACTGGCTCAGTCAGAGGAGCATGTTACTCTTGATATTGGGTCATGGGTTCAAGCCCCACATTGGGTATAGAGATTACTGGGAAAGTAAATAAATTAAAAAAAAATTAAATCCTCAGATTAAGTGAATTCATTCGAAATCATAAATGACTATAAATTCCCATAATCTAGAAATATTTTCAAGAAGACATTTGTAGGTCCATAAGATTTTCTTAATGATTGGGTTCATACAGTGGGTGTAGTAGTAGTATAATAAGATCCATGAAAATAGGAATATGACCTTAATTTTAAATCCCAGAAACTTCTCTGAAGAAAATGGAGTTCCAGAAATAGAACCACCAGAGTGATGGTCCCACTTAGTGATGTCACAGAGACAAGGAAGCAGGAGAACCCGGCCTCCATCCCTCCCAATAAAGATCAACAATTAGGTGGCTATCCACAAACAGAAGCAGTCCTAGGAGAGCTCTAAAGTCTACTTGAGAAACTTCAGCAGGGGTGCCTGGATGGTACAGTTGGTTAAGCATACAACTCTTGGTTTTGGCTCAGGCTGTGATCTCAGGCTGTGATCTCAGGCTGTGATCTCAGGATCACAGATCACAGATCAAGCCCCACCTTGGGCTCTTTGCTGAGGGTGTAATCTGCTTCAGATTCTCTCTCTCTGGCCCTCCCGCTCATTCACTCTCTCTCTCTCAAATAAATCTTTTTTTTCTAGAAGATTTTATTTGTTTGAGAGAGAGTAAGCAAGAGAGAGAGAGAAGGAGCACGAGGAGAGGCAGAGGGAAAGGAAGAAGCCGACTCCCCGCTAAGCAGGGAGCCCAGCTTGGGGCTCTATCCCAAGATCCCGGGATCATGACCTGACCCGGAGGCAGACGCTGAACTGACTGAGCCACCTAGGTGCTCCTAAGATAAATAAATCTTAAAAAAGAAAAGAAACTTCAACACAGTGGAACAAATAATTTGTGAATAACCACACAAAAAGGAAGGAAAAATAGTTACATTTGCCTGTGCCATCCCATCCCTCAAATCAGCATTGCTCAGCACCAAGAGGGAACTCCACCTCTAGGAAGATGTTTCAAGTATGCCTCATAGTAACCACAAAATCAAAAGCTACAGTAGAGACCCACAAGATAAAGAGAAGGAAACTAAAGTGTATGTGATGGGGTTTGAGAATGTAAGTGAGGTTGGGTGGGTTGAGGTCCAGAGCTGATGACCAAGACAGAATTCTTGAGGCATCTTTGGTGCAAAATGGTGATTTGTTAGAGCACAGGGGCAGGACCCATGGGCAGAAAGAGCTGCTGCTGCAGGGTTTTGAGGGGTGGCTGATTATATTCTATGGGGTTGGGAGAGGTAAGGAAAAAGGGAGGTTTTAAGAAAGAACTTTGATATATGTTAAAGCTTTGACTCACAGGATACCAGAGGCCTTGCCATTGTCAAGTTAAGGTTGTTTATCCCTCAAGTACGGCATTAACATAAGACAGTTGGGAACTTCCTGAAAGAAAGTTATACTCTGCCTACTTCAAGTATCTGTCAGTGGGCTGCAGGTTATAAGGACATTTAATTGTATTTACTTTACCTTCTGGAAGCAAGTTATTGATAGAAATGCTTTATTCTTATAGATTGCTAAGATATTTATAAACTGAGGGAGACTCCTGTCTTGTAGGATTGTAATCTTTATAAGTTTAACTATGTTTTTCCTTTCCTTAGCTTTAGGGCAGCCAAGAGTGCCTGAGCAATGTCACATATATCCCATGGACAGGGCCCCCGGGATGGGGGGGATTCGGGTGTGTTATCTTCTGCTTTGTCTTCAGCTTGCCTTCTGTTCCCTCATCATACCCACTATAGAAAATCATAAATTCACCAAGGAAGACAGCAAGAAAAAAAAAAAAAAAGATCAAAGGAACTACAGAAAATCTAGAAAACTGTAAGATAGCAACTCTAAATCCTTACCAATCAATAATTACTTTAAATGAAGTGGATTAAATTCTTCAAAGGGCAGAGAGTTGCTGAATTCATAGAAAACAAGACCCAACTATATACTCCCTGCAACAGATGCCCTTTAGCTAAAGGAACACATAGGTTCAAAGTACTGGTATGCAGGAAGATTCTACACAAATGGAAACCCAAAAGGGAGCAGGAATAGCTATACTTGTATCAGACCAAGTAAACTTTAAGTCAAAAACAACCGAGACAAAGTCATCATATAATGATAAAGGGCTTAATTCATCAATAACAATTTTAAATATACATGCATCCAGCATTGGAACAATTAAGTATATTAAGCAAATACTAACAGATCTGAAGGGGTGACAATACATTAATATTAGGGGACTTCAATACTCCACTTTCAACAGTCTTTTTATCTTTATAATTTTTTGGTATATGTCTTATAAATAACATGGTTTGCTCCAATCTGAGAGCATTTGTCTTTTAGTAGAGGAATTTCATTCATTTAACTTTGTTGTGATTTTATTTGGTCTTATTTCACCTCATGTTTCTACGCTTTCTTGCTGTTCTTTTCTTTTAAACTTTTGCTCTAGGCGTTACAGTTTTCATGGAGCTTTTATATGGCAGTTTGTATTTTAGAAGGCCTCTTTCTCCTTTTTCTTTCTTTTAGCAGTATTTTGGTTACCCCCTGAGGTATTTACATTTCAACGACATGGTAAGATTTACTCTTCAAGGGACATAGAAAGAAACTCTTAGGAATGTTAGTGTCTTTTGGATGGTTTTGGCAGTCCCAAGTAAAATGTAGTAGCATCACCCTGTGATTGGAGGGAGTGCACTGAAAATAATTCTCTGGACTCAGGGTCAAATGGGGCCTCTCTAAGGGTTGGAAATGAAGGAGGGGGGGTCATTTGGGTCACTATGGTCATGGAAATGATAAACCCATTGGACCAGGCCAATTTTGCACAGCAGGACATGGGCTTTATCTTAATGTTTTCTATTCACTGTGAGCCTTAGCCTTAGCCATGATCACCATGATGGAAGGATGGGCACGGAGATCCAGGCAGCAAATAGGTGAGGAGAGGGAGGGCCCTGGTATGAGTATCAGTAGCTCTAGGGGACTTCTCCTTCCCCTTTCCTTCTTCCTTCCCACCAGAGGCCTCAGTAACCCAGTCAGCTATTCCACTGGTGGCAGGGATGCCTCCCGAGGTGTGTTCCTCGCTTCTGCCCTGTTCAGGGAAAAACTGATGGGTCTCAGGATCTGTAGCATCTTGGAGGAAACAGGCATATAGCCCAGATAGATCTTCAAGAGAGTTATGGATTTTAGGGTCATTAGAGATACTGTCCAGTTGACACATTTTGGCAGTTGTGACTAACAATCAAGAAAACAAATAAGAGGGGACGCCTAGGTGGCTCAGTGGGTTAAGGCCTCTGCCTTCGGCTCGGGTCATGGTCTCGGAGTCCTGGGATCGAGCCCTGCATCGGGCTCTCTGCTCTGCAAAGAGCCTGCTTCCTCCTCTCTCTCTGCCTGCCTCTCTGCCTACTTGTGATCTCTGTCAAATAAATAAATAAAATCTTTATTAAAAAAGAAAGAAAACAAATAAGAAAACCTGCCAATTAGTTCCCTTCTTTGTGTCCTGCTACATAAAATCTTAATGGTTTGAATTTCAGTTAAGGTATAGTTTGTTTGTTTTTTTTAATTTCTTTTCAGTGTAACAGAATTCATTGTTTATGCACCACACCCAGTGTTCCTTGCAATACGTACCCTCCATAATATCCACCACCAGGCTCACCCAACCTCCCACCCCCGGCCCCTTCAAAACCCTCAGATTGTTTTTCAGAGTCCATAGTCTCTCATGGTTCATCTCCCCCCTCCAATTTCCCTCAACTCCCTTCTCCTCTTTATCTCCCCATGTCCTCCGTGTTATTTCTTATGCTCCACAAATAAGCGAAACCATATGATAATTGACTCTCTCTGCTTGACTTATTAAGGTATAGTTGTTTTTTTATCTCGGTTTCTACTTCTTAATTTTTTTTCCTGTTACCTTAATCTTATGTGTTTTGTTTTGTTTTTAAAGATTTTATTTATTTGACAGAGAGTGAACACAAGCAGGGGGAGTGGGGGAGGGAGAAGCAGGCTTCCTGCTGAGCAGGGAGCCTGATCTGGGGCTTGATCCCAGGACCCTGGGATCATGACCCCAGCCGAAGGCAGACGTTTTACCCCTGAGACATCCAGGCGCCCCAATCTTACGTGTTTTTATCAGAAAATTTTGGATGACATCACTATGGGCCCTCTTCATAGGTGGCTGCTTCTTTTATCAGGGTGTCCCAAGAGACCTCTCTACAACTGAGGTCTGCCTCCACTCATGTGATATGCAGAGGGTCTTTGGGAAAAGTCCCAAGGCCTCTGGAGTGTGATACTAGAGTCTTGGCGTGTTGGTATACATGAAATGAATGACATCTGGAAAGTGTCGGTGGGGTTTTGCATTTATCAAAGAGCTGATGTACCTTCTCAGGGTTCTTAGGAGACACTGGCTGGCACCAGATGTTTGGAACATTTGTATTTCTCCGTTAATTTTTTTAGCAACCTCACATCAGGAATTGGACTCATGATATCCCATTGGGTCAAGGAATGAAGAGCAGCAGTAGTAAGTGAAGTAGTAATGCACAAAGACCATAGGCCTGTTTTGTTTTTCCTCTGTTGTATTCTTCCTCTGGTTGTGCCACTGGTTTCCATTTGCAAGGCTATTTCACTCTTCTGGGGAAGAACATATAGTCGAGATATGGCCCACGGGCTCCCTGGTCAAAGGTGGAGGTCTCCTATGGCAATCTTTGCCTTGTGCCTTTAGCCTAGAGCCTCTCCCGGGGCAGTGACAAAGCCTTGTGATCCAGTCAGCTCTCCTTAACTCGCCATGGCCTTGAGGCGCGCAGAATACCCTGATACACATTGATAGTCAATTAAGGCCTTGTAATTAGTAGTCTAATAGTCTTGTTAGACCAGATGGCTTTGATCATGCTGCTCTAGGGAGATAGTTAGAATTATTACAGCAGCCCTGCGTTTTGGGTTGGCTACCCCAGGCACCACAGAGGCAAGAGGAAGAGTGCGTGGGGCAGCCTGACAGAATCCCCCCAGCAAGCAAGCAGTGCTCATTTCTCTGATGGTGTTACCTCCTGAGTTAGGTAGTTTAGTAAGCGAGTTGCTGGGAAAGGGCATTCCCCTCAGTTAACTGCGCAGACAACCACGCATTTCTGCTGCCTGTGCCAGTTGCTTTGCCCGGGCTTTAGCTTCGGCCTTATAGAAAGTAACTCAGGCACCTAGAAATGCCCCGGGGGGAGTCATCAGCCCGGTGAGCTTCCCACAGACATCTCCCGTTTCCAGAAACAATGTTATGACTGGACCGACCCTGTGGTTATTATAATAGCAGTATGCCCTTCAGTAACAACCATCAGGAAACGTTGAAAAAAATAAAGGTTTATTATTTAAAAGACCTGGAAATTACACAGCAGACCTAGGCCTACACAGTGAGTGCTGTCACATGTAGAGATTGCCCAAGGGTACACTGGCCTGGGGCTCTGCTTTTATTGGACTTGAGGGTGGGGTCCTAGGGTTTCACAGGCTTACCATTCATTGGTGAATTTAAAACAGAAGAGCCAGGGGGCGCCTGGGTGACTCAGTGGGTTAAGCTTCTGGTGTGGGCTTAGAGTCATGATCTCAGGGTCCTGGGATTGAGCCCCATGATGGGTTCCCTGTTCAGTGGGGAGCCTGCTTCTCCCTCTGCCCCTCCAGCTCCCTCTGCTCTCTCTCTCTTCCTCTCTCTCTCCCTCCTAAATGTTCTAAAAAAATTTTAATTGAAAATAAATAAAACATAAGGGCCAGAATTTAAAGTGTGGGGAAAAGATGAGTGACCCAAATGGTTAGTGATCAAAATCACCTACCATCTCTAGAACAAAGGAGCCTCAGTGCAAGGAGGTGGCCCAGCTCTCTGTGGTCCCATAGCTGGCAATATGTCTGTTTGAGATAGCTCTCTTTGAAGTGCATGCCTTGGCCACCAAAGCTTAATGCACTTGCATTACAAAAAAGAACGCTGTGAGGGCTTACAATACAGGTAGCATTTGAATTAAATTATGAGTGTGTGTGTATCTCTGGGAGTGTGGGGGCAACATGACTTTTATCCAGGATAAAGTCATCCATTTCTTTTGATGTTTTAGGAGTTGAGAAATTTAGCTTCCTTTTACTTTCTTTTTTCTACTCAGTTTTTACAATTTTAATAATCTGGCATTTTTTTATTCCATGTTCGTTCGTTCCTTCTTTCTTTCTTTCTTTGACAGAGACACAGTGAGAGAGGGAACACAAACAGGGAGAGTGGGAGAGGGAGAAGCAGGCTTCCCGCTGAGTAGGGAGCCCCAATGCAGGGCTCGATCCCATGGCCCTGGGACCATGACCTGAGCCAAAGGCAGACGCTTAACAACTGAGCCACCCAGGCACCCCCATGTTATTTCTTTAAATGACTTTACATTACGTATTTTCTCTTTCAGGGATATTTCTTATACTTCATTATTATATATTTTACATTTTGGGAGAATAGCCAAGTGTGTATGTGTACTAGTGGCCTGCCTGGATTTGAATTCTGGCTCTCTGACGCTGGACACACTGTACCTTAGTTTACTCTTCTTTAACAAGGGATGGGTATAATAGTACAATGTCGCAGAGCCATTGGGAGGATTAAATAATTCATATAAAGTGCTTATACATAATAAATGACATTTAATAAATGTCATGCCAGTTGCCATGATTATTATTGTATTAATAACCATTATTTAAACTTAACTCTGTTATACTGATTTTATTACTCAATTTATTGCTCACTTCTTAATTGATTTCCTCTTCTCTGTCTTTCTTTGATTGATTTTGGTTGTTGGCTAAAGAATTTCCTGAACCGGGGATTGCAAACTTTTTCTTAAAGGGCTTGATAAATATTTTAGGCTTGCTGGCCATGGCAACTACTACTACTTAACTACTGAGGTCTCTGTTGCTTTGAGCTCCAAAGCAGCCATAGGCAGTACATAAACCAGTGGCTCACCAGGAGGGCATAGTTTACCAACCTTTTTTTTCTTTTTTGTGTAATCTTATTAAGGTATGTGGATTATACAGTTTCAAACCCTTGTATGTCTGAGAATATCTTCTATCACTAATGTAGGTAAATGATGACTTCATGTGTATGTAACTCTTAGATGACAGCTGTTTTCCCTCAAGACTTCATAGAACTTGCTCTGTTGTGTTCAAGTGTTGCAGACAATTATAATACAACCCAATTCTTCTTTTTTTTATGACAACTAATGTTTTTTTCACCCTAGATGGCCGAGGATTTCTGTTTTCTTTATCCTTGGCATTTGTCATTTCACCAGGGAAACTGTTTTCCTATTCTGTGTTAAAACAACAAGGCTAAAGAGAAGAACTGGATTGATGTACCATGAACTTGGCTATTTCAGATTGCATTATTGTCTGTTTTCGTCCACTAAGGACATTTTCCGTATATATAGTATTCCAGAAGTTAGCAATGAAAATTGTTTATCATTTTGAATTGCATATAGTGTGATATGGTGTTTTAAGTGGCAGAATGTTCGCTATTTTGTATTATATAGTTTGGTTCCTGTTTAATGGAAGCATACAGCTGAATAGCCACAGAAAACATTCAGGAGGGGCATCTGGGTGGCTCAGTCGGTTAAGCATCTACCTCTCGGTTTTGGCTCAGATTAAGAACTCAGGGTGGTGAGATTGAGCCCCGCAATCTTACTCTGTGCTCAGCAGGGAGTCTACTTGAGAGTCTCTCTTCCCCTCCCACTCCTTCCCCTGACACCATGCCCTCCCTCACTCTTTCAAATAAATAAATAAATAAATAATCTTTTTTTTTAAAGTCAAGAAACAGTCTAATTGAATTACCCTTGCTTGAGCATATTAAATCACAAAATGATAAGGAACTAAAATTTATGATAAAGTCATTACAGTTTTTAAAATTATAATTCTAGCACAATCCACAGGGGAAAAAACCCTTGATTTTAACTTTATTTCATAACACAGTGTCCATGTTATTTCACAGTAACTGGTTATGAACCAGTTATACTCCATGTGGATTTCTTAAAAATTTCTTAAATTTACCATTCCATATTTTATATTTCAAGAACAACTGTTTGCCTAGTTTCAGAGCAGAATGCTATAGTTATCATCATCCCTGTTAACTTCAGATGGCAAGATTAATAATGGATATTTTGGTCAGTAGATAATTCTACAAGACAAAGATAAGGGGAAGCTTGACAGTGAGACTTCTGAGTTGAGGCAGAAAGTATAATAGTTACAGGTTTGAGCCACTGGTACTCTCATTATACCCTGCTTCACATACTATGCCAGTTAACTGTGTATAAAAGTTAAATGTAAATTACATAACTTTATAAAAAAGTTTTTCTTGACTTTGTACATATCTTTTGTCATTCTTTAAGTCTTTTATATTTTTCAAATATTTGCAGCCTTTTTTATTAACTATAATGTTAACGTGACACTTGCCATGAAACTATTAGAAAATGCTGAACAAGCTAACATTATCATATTCACTTTCTGTAAAATACTAAGAGAAATGAAATTAGATTTACAAGGCAACTTATTGATGAAAAGAAAATCAATCTGCTGCTGCTTAAGTGTGTTTAAAATAATTCTTAGGATGTTTTCATTTTGTATAGCACCCTTTTTCTGAAGCTAAATCATCCCAAGGAAACGCACAGCTACAACATATTGTGCTATGAGAACTTTCCTTCTCTCCTCTGTATAAGAGGCAGAAAGATTTCTTTTCAGACTACATATAACCATCATATGTAGAAGAATTCAGGGAGAGGTATGTTTTGAAATCCAATCTTCTAGGTTTTTTCCCCTCTTCCTCCCCCTCCCCAAAAGGTAAGACAGAAAGCAAGACACTAAGCCTTCATAGAAAAGGAATGCTAATACGTTAATCAGCAAAGAAGCAATCCTGTTGTTTCTAGAAAGGATAATGTCATTCCAGAATTAAGGAATTCCAGAATTAATCCTAAATTACTTTTAGGATATTCTGCATTCATGGGAGACATTGGCCATCTGAAGTACCCCAGGGGAGGGCTGTTGAGTGCTGAATTTGGAAGAAAGTTCTGAGAAACCTTAATAGAGATAAATAATATGTTTTTATGTATTCAGAAGGCCATCTTAGAGATGAGGAAGCAGATTTATGTTTTTATCTCTGTAGAAAGTTAAGCTAGGATAGCTTGCAGGAGCTACACAAAATTAGATTTGTATTCTGTATGAGAAGAAAAACTCAATACGGCCAGCAGTGCTTATTAGACTTCAGAAGTGGGTGACCTCTCTCTCTCAGAAATAATCAGAGGCTATGTGATTATCCTTACAAATTCAGTAGGCAAGTTTGTCATTAAGTAGAGGTTGTTCATAATCTAAAGGGTTTTTTCCTAATTCAGAGTTCTCTGATACTGCATATTAACTACCTCATTTATCCTATAGCATCATTTTAAAACAAGAATAATGCAGGTAGGAATTCTATGGTAGGAGAATCAAACCGACAGGAAATAAGAATCTAATCTATTCATGTTTTTGTTTATTCTGTCAGTACTACCAAAAAAAATTTTAAGGCATAATGACTCATGTTGTTGGAAGAGCCAGAATTAGAGCCCTGGTCTTGTGCCTTTCTATTAAAAAACAGTGAAAACAGTCATGAAAGTCTTGAGACAGTTAGTGTTGTTGCTGTGATTACTTGACTTACTACACATAGACAAAGATGCTGCTTTTTTTCTTATTCCTGAAAGGAAGCAGAAAAATCTACTGTGCTTCCAGGAACAATCTAGAGTCATTATTGTTATCACTACTATTAATCATTGAATAATATAAATACAGATTCTAGACTAGAACAGACCTAATGCTTCTCCATTTCCTAGTAGCAAAGATGGTCATGGAATTCTGAGTTAAAGTTGTACAGTAATGAACTTTGTATAGAATCTTGCTGTTTTAATCAGTTCCAACATATGCTATCATTTTGGAAATCATTGTACAGGAGGTAGATTATGTCGTTAACACAGCTGGGGAAAACTTGACTGTTCACTGTGTAAGTAGCCTGGGATTCAAAAGAATTCCTCTCTCGATTCCTTTCTGTGGAAATAGGTTGTGAGTTAGCAGAAACCCTGGACACCTTAAAGCTTTCCAGAACAGCTAGATTTAAAAATTACACTGAGGGATACGTGGGTGGCTCAGTTGGTTGAGCACCCAACTCTTGATTTTAGCTCAGGTCATGTCTCAGGGTTCCTGGGATCGAGCCCCACGTCGGGCTCCATGCTCAGCAGCGAGTCTGCTTTAGGATTCTCTCCCTCTGCCCTTCCCCCTGCTCTCTCCCTCTCTCTCAAATAAATAAATAAATCTTTGAAGAAAAAAGTGAATATATTTGTTATCCTGAAGCCTACATTTAAAGGGAGACAGGGAAGTACAAGAGAACGTGATCAGCAGATGAAGACTGAATAGGCTGAGAGAACTACTCCTGTAAGGACCTTTCCTGATAGACTGGTTAAGGCCTAACTGAGAGTGCACGAGGCCTCTGCCCTGACCTGGCTTTTCGTGGCCGGCGCTCTGGAAGCTCGGCCTCTGGAGTAGTGTCTGTGCACATACTTCAGTGAACACTCTGCAGAGCTCCATATAAAGCAAATCCTGTGTTTGAAAGTAAGCCAGGATCGAGAGATATAGAAAGCTCAAGAAAATACAGGATGTGCTTTGTTTGGTAAAATGAATTTAACCTTAGTTGTAGGAAGCCATATAAACTATGATTTGCTGAAATAACTCATTCCGTCATTTAACTGATGACTGTGCCTTTGCAAAATTCACAGGACAGTAAGAATGAAAGATGATGATAAAGCTAAAATTTTAAGCACTCTGTGCACCCTCTGTAATCAGTAGAGCTAGGGAATGGGAATGCTGCTTTAATTCTTGAGCTTTAATTCAACATAGTTACTGGCTCTTGCCAAGTTTTTCCCTATTTTTGTTCATTAGGTCTATATTCCTCCTGATGCCATGTCCTCTGTCACTGCTTCCTTTCTCCTTCCCTTTACCTTAAATATTGGCATCCAGCTACACTCTGTCCTTTCCTCCGCCTTCTCCTCAACCCTCACTTCTCTGTGGGCACCCCCACTTCAGGCTCTTTGTGCCCGCAATTGCCAGCTTTCACCCCTCTTGTCGAACCTATAGACCCTCGTTTCCCACTCTCTCAGCGTTTTCATCTGAACAGGCTGTGGACCCCTTAATTCAGCAAGTCGGCTCTGAATTCCTTTTATTTCTCAAACCTTTTACATCTGTTTTAGCTCTTGGTTAATGACATGCAAGCTACCCAGTAGCCGAAGGCAGTCATGCTGTCAGCCTTTTTTACTCTCAGCTCTTCACAGCTAATTAATCATTAAGTTGCATAATTCCACCTCCTTATTCCAAATGTGTTTCTTCCTCTCGATTACCTCTGCCATCACCTCAGTTCACATTTTCAACCTTTACAAGAGCTTGCGTGATCTTCTCTGAAGCTGGTTCTTCTTTTCCAGTTCATCCTTCAATTCATGCTGTAGCCAGAGAAATCATTTATAATGCCTGTTTGATGGTGCTACTCCCCCACTGAAAACTTCCAGCAGCTTCATATTTTCTGCAGTTGTTACAATCTCAGGTATCTACAAGGAATAGGCAAGTAATGTATTTGAATGAAGTGATCCACGTGTAAGACAATAGGGAAGAAGAGGAGAATACATACCTGCCTAAAGCAATTCATATTCAGAATCCTTAAAAACAGGAGACAAACCTGAGAATCTAATGTTGCCTGTGGGTTTGCAGTTAGTGCAGCCAATTCTAACGTATGAACATGGCATATGCAGTGTTTCTCTTATGGCAGCTATGTCCTTGAAATAAACAGCTTGGAATTCAGCTATTGCAGAGACTGATGTAATCAGTGAGTCATGTTTTGTTTTTTGTTTTTCTAGGTTAAAACATACCAGAATAGAGTATGTGTTTGTTATTGTTTGGAACCACTGTCTTACTATTGGATGCCATGGAGCATAATGAAAAAGTTTATTGTCTTTGGAGTCATCATTGATCTAGGTTCACTTACCATTTCTGCCACATACTAGCTATGCAATTTTGAGCTAGTCATGTATGGCTTTTCAGGGTTAACCATACAAAATCAGATAATTATCAAGCTTTAAATTATCGAGCTCAATGCTTGGCATAGTAACTCTTCAGTAAAAGCACCCAGACAAGTAGGAAAAATTAAAGAAGTGACAGTAAGTATACAAAAATCTAATTCCCCCAGCTATATCCTTTGCAACAATTGTACTTGTGACATAAAGAAGCACAAACCCGTTGGAAGCCATTATCAGGTAAGGCAGGCAGTTGGAAGCTGACAAGCACATGATTCACCCAGGCCACTAAAAACCAGGAGCTCACCAGCCTAGCTGCTGGCTAGCTGGCTGAAAGTAGAATTTGACCCTACATGGTATTACTACTGACAAATTCATGAGCAAGATGAGACTATAGGTTCTCTGTAACTATGCATAATGTACTAAGCCTTTTCTACTTTTTTTGTCTACATATAATCTTTGAATTTTTTAATAAAAGTTGTATTAACTGAAAATTTAATTCAATAGTATTAGCATATATAGGATGTTTTATTTTAGTTTATTCTCCACAGCTATATAAATTTGAAGTACCAAAGGAAGGAAGGAAATAACTTTGTTTTCTTTACCAGAATATTTAGCATGGTAAGGAAGAAGGGACATTACATTTTATTCTAATATACAAGTATATTAATTATATTTATAGTATACTGCTTGATCTAGGAACTCTAAAACATCTTGAAGAGTTTTTACCATTCAGTTAAGGGAAAGAAAATATATACATGCATCTTCTCAAGCTTTGCATTTTTCACTTTATTTTTAAACTCAGCTTTATTTTAGCATTTACATATACTTTGCTCAGTAATTTGTGTAGCCAGCTGACATGGTTGAAGTAGGAGGCTGTGTAGCTACCAGTATGCTTTTCTGCCTATAGATAGTAACCTGATGGCCGAATGACATCTGCTGAACTCCTGATTACACTTAAAAATGGAGAGACTAGAAAGACCAAAGTAGAAATCTAGCTGGTTTTTTTTTTTTAAGATATATTTATGTATTTTAGAAAGAGGGAGCGTGTGTGTGTGAGAGAGAGAGAAAGAGAGTGGGGAAAAGGGCAGAGGGAGAGGGAAAGAAGCAGACTCCCAACTGAGCCTGGAATCCGATGCAGTCCAGTCCCACAACCCAGAAATCACAATCTGAGCCAAAACCAAGAGCCGGATGCTCAACTGACTGAGCCATCCAGGTGCCCCCAAACCTAGCTGGTTTTAAAAAGGCAAGACAAAGGCTTAGAGTTTTAGCCTCTTTGCAGCAGTATGTCTCACTCCAGGCTGGCTTTCATGCCCAGATAAATAAAGCTATGTTTAAGTAACAGAGCAACATTAATACAGAGTTAAGAGGATGGTTTCTAATAAAGCAAAGCTGAAGTATTTAGGAGATTAGTGTTGAAACTCAAGAGACAAGTGCTATCTTTACTGGCCATAGTCAAGTTTCTCTTTTGGTTTTAAGGAGTATCACTACATATTAATCTAGATAAATAGCGTGGCATTCTGTGACTTGATAATACTTTGTGTCTAACCATCTGTTTTTCTTAAAGGGATGATTTTTTATTTCTAGTCAATGCCTTCTAAATACTTTTCTTTCTCCCCCCTCCTTCTCCTTCCCTCCTATCCTTTCCTTCCTTTCTACTTGCAGCTCCTCAGAGAAATTTTGAAATTGCCTTCAAGATGTTTGACTTGAATGGAGATGGAGAAGTAGACATGGAGGAATTTGAACAGGCAAGTTGTCCTGGAAAGTTTCTTTAAGTACAATAATATTTAATACATTTTCATGTGCCTTGCAGTTATTTTGGTCTAGGTCAGCATACTCAGATGCTATACAATTTTTGAAGTACCAAATATGTCATTTAAAAAAAAAATCATCCTCACTTTTAACAAGTGGGTTTTGTTTGTTTGTTTTTACTCTAAATATAAGGAATTTCTTGAGCATATGATTAAGGTCAAAGTTCTTCTAATTCTCTAACATGGATTAGACTACGATGCTGAGAGGAAAAATTATGGCTGATCAGTGATGTGTTTAGTCAATGTTTATTAAACAGCTGCTTTGTGCCATATAGTTCAGAATATAAGGATGTTCTGAAAGAATTTCTGTAAGAGAAGGAAACATGATACCCTGCCTTTGACTGTAGGTAGGAGGTCCAAGGCAGAGATGTGTACAGTTTCTGATGAATCCTAGGAAGAGATTATGTTTCCATAAAACTTCTATCATTGGTGGGCCATGATACCTCTGTAGATGAAATGATTATGATTGTCAGACTGGCTTCAAGGCAAAATATGTATGGATATATGGGAGAAAGCATTTTGTATTTAAAATAAGGAATGTAGCAAAAAGGAAATTGGAGAAAGTATGAAGGACAGTACATCTTTAAGTAAGAAATCCACAGAGACAAATATTTTTGAATACCTGGAGACATTTATTCAAATCTGCACCCTGTTTCCATCGAATACCTTCACTTTCCCATAATCCTGCACTTTACTGATATTGACAGGTCACATCAAATGATTACACGTAGAACTTATTTTGGTATTTTTAAAATTTTATTTTATCTAGGGGAGTATAGGGGTAATTTTATATTCATTTGGACTTTAGAAACACTGAATTTCCTCCTGCTGCCCCCATTTTACTTTTTTTTTCAAGTTTTTTTTTTTTAAGATTTTATTTATTTATTTATTTGACAGAGAGAGAGAGACAGAGAACACAAGCAGGCAGAGAGGCAGGCAGAGAGAGGAGGAAGCAGGCTCCCCGCTGAGCAAGGAGCCCGATGCGGGGCTCGATCCCAGGACCCTGAGATCATGACCTGAGCCGAAGGCAGCGGCTTAACCCACTGAGCCACCCAGGCACCCCTTTTTTTCAAGTTTTTATTTTAATTCCAGTTAATGTACAATACGATATTAGTTTCAGATGTACAGTATAGTGATTGAACACTTCCATATTTCACCCTGTGTTCATCACAAGTGCATCTTTAATCCCCATCACATATTCAACTCATCCCTGGATTTTTTTTTATATAAAACTACTTAATTTTATTTTTATTGAGGTATTATTGACATAACATTGTATTAGTTTTAGGCGTACAACGTAATGATGTGATCTGTGAATATATTGCAAAGTAATTACCACAATAAGTTTAGTTAATTAACATCCATCACCACACAGTTACAAATTTTTTCCTTTTGATGAAAATTTTTAAGATCTACTCTCTTAACTTTCAAATTTACAGTACAATACAGTGAACTATAATCACCATACTCTACATTACATCCCCAGGACTTATTTATCTTATAACTAGAAGTTTATACCTTTAGATGACCTTCACCCATGGGGACCCCCCCCACCTCTGTCAACCAACAATCTTTGTATGCATGAGTTCGGCCTTTTTTTTTTTTTAAGATTCCATATATAAATGAAATCATACAGTATTTGTCCTTCTCTTTCTGACTTATTTCATGTAGCATAATGCCATTAAGGTCCATCCATGCTATCACAAATGGCAGAATTATCTTCTTTTTATGGCTGAGTAATATTCCATCATATATATACACATACATACATACATACATATATTTTCTTCATCCATCCATCCATTTGGTGGATACTGATGCTCCCATATCTTGGCTATTGTAAATAATATTGCAATGAACATGGATGGGTGTAGGTATCTCTTTGCAATAGTGATTTTGTTACCTTCTTACAAATACCCAGAAATGAAATTGCTGGATCATATGGTAGTTCTATTTTTAATTTTCAGGGGAACCTCCATACTGTTTTCCATAGTGGCCACATCAATTTACATTCCCAGCAATAGTGCACAAGTGTTCCCTTTTCTCCACATCCTATCCAGCATTTGTTATTTTTTGTCCTTTTGATAATAGCCATTCTACCAGGTGTGAGGTGTTATTTTGTTGTAATTTTGATTTTCATTTTCCTGATGTTGAGTGACATTGAGCACTTTTCACGTACCTGTTGACCATCTCTATGTCTTCTTTGGAAAAATGTCTATTCAGATGTTAGAGAAGGGAGTGCTGTTTCATCTAATGTGATCCCTTGATAATTGGGCACCTTAAACTGATACAATGTCTAATATTGACCACAAGGAATCTTGATGTAAAAAGCCTTTTAGACCAAAAACAAAAAAATAATTCTAAGGTAGCTAATGAACAAATGGCTCTCTTTAGAAGTTTCTCTGCTTCATCTTTATACATTTTACATTCTTGGGAAATATAAGAATTTATTAAGTTGACAGTGCTCTAGGCTTCCAAACATTCAAACTTTGCACTTACTTCCCAGCTAAACAGGTGTTTTCTTGACAGTGTATTCATCAAGCTTATAAAAAAAAGTTAAACAGAAGCAGGAAGAGGACCTCACATATTTCAAAGTTAATGTTGCATGAAGCAAACTAATAGCTAATTCCTTGATTCATCTTTTTCTAAAACCACTTTGATCATGCATAAACACATTACTAAAAGGCATTAATCTACTGTTAATACTCTGTGAGTTTTCTGTGACCTTTCTATCACACAGATCCTTTCTCTAACCCATTTCATAGCAGATCAAAGCAAAAGATCGTAGCAAAAGATAATTTAAAAAAAAAACAACCCTCATAACTGTTTGGGCTCCTTTCACCCAATGCCATGACAGAAGTGTTTTTTTAGTATGAAAGTATGAGAAATAATAACTCATTTTTGAGATAAAAGAAGAATGAAATTTTATTTCAGAAATCATGTTTTATATTTCTTTTGATTTTCTCCACAGCATAAAGCATGTAGTAAGCATTCACATGACTAGTTGAATTGATGTTTTGATTGATTCTCATGTTATGCCCTTAACAAATTATCTACATAAAATATTTTAAGAAAATATTGGGGTTCCTGGGTGACTCATTGCTTAAGTGTCTGCCTTTGGCTCAGGTCATGATCCCAGGTCTCAGAATTGAGCCCTTTGTCAGGCTCCCTGCTTCTCCCTCACCCTCTGCTTCCTCCCCACTTGTGCTCATGCATGCTATCTTTCTCTCAAATAATAAATAAAATCTTAAAAAAAAAAAAAAAGAGGGGCACCTGTGTGGCTCAATCATTAAGCGTCTACCTTCAGCTCAGATCATGATCCAACTGTCCCGGGATCAAGCCCCACATCGGGCTCCCTGCTCAGTGGAAAGCCTGCTTCTCCCTCTCCAACTCCCCCTGCTTGTGTCCCCTCTCTTGCTCTCTCTCTCTCTGTCAAATAAATAAATAAAATCTTAAAAAAAAAAAAGATATTTCTCAAAGTTTTTAAAGAATGCTTATTATAAATAGTAGTTTCTATCTAATGCAGTAGTATTGAGACTGTGTGATTATTAATCACTAATGAAGACCATACAGCATGAGTTAGTTAATTTTCCCTAAACTCTTTTTCCCAGTCACTTACCCACACACATTCTCAGCACCACACACTTGAAGCTTAACACACGGTTTCCACCATAGGAAGGACATAAGCTGCAATATTTACAGCCACAGGCAAAATATAAATCATGGTAGGTTCTCAGTACTGGTTCACTGTTAGTGAAAATTCTTCAGTACTCACAGTTAAGCAGATAAAATGAATTGTGTATTGTGTTCAAAACAACAACAAAAAATGTTCTGATTATCCTGTATTCAATTTAATTATTAAAGTCCTTTGTTTTAAAGGATTTTTACTTATTTATTAGAGAGGGAGAGGGAGAGAGAGCATACACAAATGAGGAGTGGCAGGCAGAGGCAGAAGCAGGCTCCCCGCTGAGCAAGGAGCCCAGTGTGGGACTCAATCCCAGGACCCTGGGATCATGACCTGAGTGGAAGGTAGTTGCTTAACCAACTGTGCCACCCAGGCGTCCCCTGTATTCAGTTTAAAGTCTAAAAATCCTCAACCTAAAGAATTAAAAACATCCATTGAATATCTGTCTTTCAAATCTCTGTCTACATAAGAAACAAATTCAACTTATCTTATTATCACAATAAAATGTGGACCCCGAAGAAATCATGTCAAAACCAAGTATGATACTAACCTAGAGTTACAAGGAGATTTAAAGATAATATACTCTGTGACTTTTCTAGTGAGACAAGTAAGGCCCATAGAGTTTCACTGACCTGCATAAATTCTGCTCTCATAAATTCTTTCTCAGAACAATAGTCAGACTTCATGCCTCCTAACCCCTTGTCTCATGTCTTTCCATTATACTACTCCACTGTTTACACAGCCATAGACTTAACTTAAATCTTCTTTATGGGACGCCTGGTGGCTTTATGGACGACTGACTGCCTTCGGCTCAGGTCATGATCCTGGAGTCCTGGGATCGAGTCCCACATCAGGCTCCCAGCTTCACGGGGTGTCTGCTTCTCCCTCTGACCTTCTCCTCGCTCATGCTCTCTCTCATTGCCTCTCTCTCAAATAAATAAATAAAAAATCTTTAAAAAAAAAATTCTTCTTTATGGTCACAGGTTAAAAAATGAAATACATGATACATTTAACTAAGGTAAATCTGTTGTTACAGCTCTTAAATTTCTAAGTGTTATGCTTTTCTAATTTGGCAATTTAAAAATCATTACCTACAGGGGCGCCTGGGTGGCTCAGTGGGTTAAAGCCTCTGCCTTCGGCTTGGGTCATGATTCCAGGGCCCTGGGATCGAGCTCAGCATTGGGCTCTCTGCTCAGCAGGGATCCTGCTTCCCCCTCTCTCTCTGCCTGCCTCTCTGCCACTTGTGACCTCTCTCTGTCAAATAAATAAATAAAATCTTAAAAAAAATCATTACCTACAAAGCTTTCTGTATTGTTTATTTATATAACAGACCTTCATTATTTATCTTTACATATCCCAATTTTAATTATTCTGAATAGTTGCTTTTTTAGCTTCTAAAGAGGTAGAAAAGATTGTAGGAACTAGTAAAAAAGAAAATGCTACAATAGTCATAGACTTGCTTCAAAAACTCATTTGTATATTTAGGCCATAGTTGCTAGTTCCAAAACTTATCCTTTCTCAAAAAGTTCATTTAAAAGTTCTCAAAAGGGGCCCCTGGGTGGCTCAGTGGGTTAAGCCTCTGTCTTCAACTCAGGTCATGATCTCAGGGTCCTGGGATTGAGCCCCGCATCAGGCTCTCTGCTCAGCAGGGAGCCTGCTTCCTCCTCTCTCTCTGCCTGCCTCTCTGCCTACTTGTGATCTCTCTCTCTCTCTCACTGTCAAATAAATAAATAAATAAGTAGTTCTCAAAGGCAGTGCCTGGGTGGCTCAGTCGGTTGAGTCTGATTCTTTATTTTGATTCAAATCATGATCTTATGGTCCTGAGATCAAGCCCAGTGTGGGGCTCCCCACTCATGGGGGAGTCAGCTTAAGATTCTCTCTCCTTCTTCTTCTCCCCTGACTTGTACGCATGCTCTTTCTCCCTTTCTCTCTCTCAAATAAATAAATCTTTTGTAAACTTTTTTTTAATTAAAGATTTTTAAAATTTATTTTTGAGAGAGAGAATGAGCACTAGTGGCAGAGAGAGAAAGAGAAGCAGGTTCCCCCCTGAGCAGGGAGCCTGATGCAGGAATCAGTCCCAGGACGCTGGGATCATGACCCGAGCCAAAGGCAGATACTCAACCTCAACTGACTGAGTCACCCAGGCACCCTTCAAATAAATAAATCTTTTTTAAAAAAAATAATAAAAATAAAACTTCTCAAGGACTAAATTAATTTCCCAACTTTTCTTGGGGAATTATTTCATACCAACTTTGTATTTAATTTATTATTCTAGGAGCACCTGGGTGTCTCAGTCCGTTGAGCATCTGCCTTTGGCTCAGGTCATGATCCAGGAATCCGTGGATCGAGCCCCGTGTCGGGCTCCTGGCTCAGCGGGAGTCCGCTTCTCCCTTTGCCCCTCCTCCCTCTCATGCTCTTTCTCTCTCTCTCTCAAATAAATCAATAAAATCTCTTTTAAAAATTTGTCATTCTAATAAATGTGTTATCTCTCTTAGATGTCAGTATTTGCCTATAGCTATGCTACCTCTTGTCATAACTAGAGAGTCAGTAGTTAGAAGTATGAAAAGTATGGAAAGTCTCCTGAGATATGGAATATATTACTGAGAGGTTGATGATTATTTTAGTGTTTTGTGAGAGGTTTTGAGCCTCAAACACAAATGCATGCTCTTTTCTGAAGAAAGATTTTTAAGAGCATCTCAGTTACAAAGGTGTCAGGTGTCTGTTAAAATCCTGGTTCTGCTACTTGCTAGCTACTTGACCTTGAACAAGTTATGAAACACTCTGCCTCAAATTCCTCATCTGTAAAATAAGGACCATCATAAGACTTAATAGGATTGTGAGCATTAAAAGAGAATCATAGCACAGTGTAGGCAAATAATGAATAATGTCATCAGTTATTGTTCTTACTTTTTTATACTTTTGTACTTTGTAATGTTTTTCTGAATGGGGCTTTGCTTCTCTTATAGGTTCAGAGCATCATTCGCTCCCAAACCAGTATGGGTATGCGTCACAGAGATCGTCCTACTACTGGAAACACCCTCAAGTCTGGCTTGTGTTCAGCCCTCACGACCTACTTCTTTGGAGCTGATCTTAAGGGGAAGCTGACGATCAAAAACTTCCTTGAATTTCAGCGTAAACTTCAGCATGATGTTCTGAAACTAGAGGTAGGTATTCCTTGGACTTCAGGGGAACAGGGCATCATGTAAGCACATAGAGCCGCTGGGTAGGGAGGGCATGCACTATAGACATTCTTTCAATCTATCTCCAGCTGTGAGAACTGATTGGTTTGAACCTGACAGCAGATAGGAAATACTATGTTCTGTGAAGATGTTTGGAGGTAGGTGGTTCTGGGACTGAAAACCAAAAAAGCCTAAATTGAAAATCTTCATTGTCTTTGGATACTCAGCTTGAGGAAAAAGAAATTCAGTGGTAAGAGCAGTTCTCAACTTGAGCATGTATCCCGTTTTATGTTTATTTCATAGCAGGCACTGGGAGATAGAGTTGAGGGGGATAATAAGTAGATCTTTCCTTGAAAGCTTACAAAGCTAAAAACAACTGGACACACAAAAATGGCAGAATAAAAATATCCGTGCTCAGAGTTACAGAAATGTCATACTGTGTTTGGAGATTTACTTTTCCACCTACAGTTTAGACCATCATGCTGTTGACTTCCTAGACACAACTCTGTGAGAGCATTGCCTTTCTCTATGTGTATATTTAGTGAATTAAGTGTATTTTGGGTTAATTGTCTACTAAGTCTATTATATTCAGAACATTCACTAAATGCCTCCTAATGTACTTTTTTTCCTGGAAAAAATGAAATCTGATCTTCAGAGTTTCAAAAATTCCCATACCTTGGTGTTTCTCAACTTCTTTTTTTTTTTTTTTAAGATTTTATTTATTTATTAGAAAGAGAGAGAGAGAGAGAGCAAGCACAGGCAGACAGAGTAGCAGGCAGAGGCAGAGGGTGAAGCAGGCTCCCTGCTGAGCAAGGAGCCCGATGTGGGACACGATCCCAGGTCGCTGGGATCATAACCTGAGCTGAAGGCAGCCGCTCAACCAACTGAGCCACCCAGGCGTCCCTCAACTTCTTTTTTTTTAAACATTTTTAATATTATTTGAAATTTGAAAACATTTAAGTACTGGAGAAAAGCACTGCTTTGTTTTTTTTGTTTGTTTGTTTGTTTTTTTGCACTGCTTTGTTTTTTAAACTATGTATATTCTTTATCTGCTTTTCCATTTTTCTCCAAGATTCTGATAAGGTACTCCCACCTCTCCACCCACTTAACTCCATTGAGACAGTTTGAAAAGTCACTGAGTTCTCATTATTGGTAAGAACACCACTGAATGTTCCTACTCTAGAAAGAAGTATGGCTAACACTAAAAATCAGATCAAACTTTGAAATGTGCTTTTGTACTTGTTTTCTAAAAAAGGTAGAATTGATATCCAAAGAACTTACCTCAAAAAAACAAAAACAAAAACAAATTATCAGACTTGAGGGCAGTTCTTGGCCCCTATAATAAATGGTTAGTGCTGTGTGTGTGTGTGTGTATGTATATGCATATGTGTGTGTGCACACACACACACATATTTACACACAGTCTAGCCTGACACTCATTCATGGACACACAGGTGGGACTCTTAAGAGACAAAACAGGGGACTTTTCTGTCTTTCACTTTGAGATGCTATAGAGTTGGCAGCCCCCTAAGATTGTCAATGAGGTAGAATATTATAAAGCAGATTAGTTATTTACTCTCTTAGAGCCTAGCTCCACATTTGTAAAACAGGGCAGTGGTTAAGTGAGATCATGTTTCTTATGCACTGGATTCTGTTCCCCCATAATTTTTATTTTGAAGCCCTTACCCCGGTACTGCAGTATCTGACCATATTTGGAAATAAAGTCCTTAAAGAGGTGATTGAGTTAAGATGAGGCCATTAGAGTGGGCCCTAACCCAGTTCTACCGGTGTCTTTGTAAGAAAAGGAAATTTAGGGACACAGAGACCAGTGGTGCCGCGTACAGAGGGACAGCCATGTGAAGAGACAGTAAGAGGGTAGTCAACTGCAAGGCATGGAGAGAAGCCACAGAGGAAACCTGCTCTGCCTATGCCTTGATCTTAGACCTGCAGCCTCCAGAACTGTGAAAAAATAAATTTCTGTTGTTTGTCACCGAGCTCTAGGTATTTTGTTATGGCAGCCCTAGCAGACTAATACAGTGATATGCCTGATGCCACATGACCTGTCCTATACTTTTAATAATATTCTTTTTATCTTCTCTGTATATCCTCTGCCACTTAGTATGGCAGTTGGCATATATGATGCACTTAAAGGGGTCATCTCAAATGACTGACAGGCCCTTTCTTGAAATACTTTTATTGATAAAACTTCTGTAAAATGGAAGCAAATTTTTGTTTTTATGAAACACTTTTGATACCACTTTTCAAAGCTTGGTTAGTTTCTCCCTTCACTGAATATGAAACATAATCTCATAATCATAGCCAAGAGGAAAATGGAAATGATTAATAATATCTTAACTTTCATATGGGTTTTTATAATTCCATCATTCTATTTACCTCTTACTAATTTTTTTAAGGATTTTATTTATTTATTTATTTATTTATTATTTATTTGACAGAGACAGCGAGAGAGGGAACACAAGCAGGGGGAGTGGGAGAGGGAGGAGCAGGCTTCCTGCCGAGCAGGGAGCCTAACGTGGGCTTGATCCCGGGACCCTGGGATCATGACCGAGCCGAAGGCAGCCACTTAACAATTGAGTCATCCAGGCAACCCGTTTACCTCTTACTAGTTTTATTTCATAACTTATTTACTTTAAAATTTCAGATCCAGGAAAGTTACTATTCCATTTAGTTTTTTTTTTTTTTTGATCTATTTATTTTAGGGGTTTCAGCAGCAGAGGGAGAGAGAGAGAGAGAGAGAGTCTGAAGGAGACTCCATGCTGAGCACAGAGCCTAACACAGAGCCCGACGCCACAACCTGAGCCGAAACTCAAGAGTTGGATGCTCAGTGGACTAGGCCACCCAAATGCCCCTCCATTTAGTTATTTCTATCTTTTTCTCACTACAGTAACTTTGAGAGTGAAGAGAATACTATTTGTCTGTCAAATTTAATTTCCAGCAGGGTCAGGGAGGAGGGGAAAAGACGGTCCATAAACATTTTTGAGGGCCTACTATGAGTCAGGCACCTTACAAATATTACATGCCTTTATTTTAAATCTTGCCAACCCTGTTATGTTTAGTGGTGTTATACCTGTGTTTCAGATGTGGAAACTGAAACTCAAAAAGATAAAAGTCGTAGAGCTATCAAAGGGTAAGAGTGAGAATTCAAACTCAGTCTTTCAGAACTATCATTTGTTCGTTATCTGATTATTATTAGTTTTAGTCTAATACGAGATTTTTTTGCCTGACTCATTTGGAACTGTAAAGAAAAAGGAAATGTTCTGAATTTTAGGAACAGAAAAAGACCAAATTTCTTGAATATCTATGGTCTTACGACTGAAAAGAAATGCACTGTTCTTTTGTGTTTATATTACCTAAGCTAGTTGTTTAATATCTTTTTATTATAATCACTAACTTGTTAGGTTTTTTTTTTTATTAAATTTTTTATTTATTTTCAGCGTAACAGTATTCATTGTTTTTTCACCACACCCAGTGCTCCATGCAATCTGTGCCCTCCCTAATACCCACCACCTGGTTCCCCCACCCTCCCACCCCGCCCCTTCAAAACCCTCAGGTTGTTTTTCAGAGTCCATAGTCTCTCATGGTTCACCTCCCCTTCCAATTTCCCTCAACTCCCTTCTCCTCTCCATCTACCCTTGTCCTCTATATTATTTGTTATGCTCCACCAATAAGTGAAACCATATGATACTTGACTTTCTCTGTTTGACTTATTTCACTCAGCATAATCTCTTCCAGTCCTGTCCATGTTGCTACAAAAGTTGGGTATTCGTCCTTTCTGATGGAGGCATAATACTCCATAGTGTATATGGACCACATCTTCCTTATCCATTCATCCGTTGAAGGGCATCTTGGTTCTTTCCACAGTTTGGCGACCGTGGCCATTGCTGCTATAAACATTGGGGTACAGATGGCCCTTCTTTTCACTACATCTGTATCTTTGGGGTAAATACCCAGCAGTGCAATTGCAGGGTCATAGGGAAGATCTATTTTTAATTTCCTGAGGAATCTCCACACTGTTCTCCAAAGTGGCTGCACCAGTTTGCATTCCCACCAACAGTGTAAGAGGGTTCCCCTTTCTCCACATCCTCTCCAACACACGTTGTTTCCTGTCTTGCTAATTTTGGCCATTCTAACTGGTGTAAGGTGGTATCTCAATGTGGTTTTGATTTGACTCTCCCTGATGGCTAGTGATGATGAACATTTTTTCATGTGTCTGGTAGCCATTTGTATGTCTTCATTGGAGAAGTGTCTGTTCATATCTTCTGCCCATTTTTTAATATGATTATCTGTTTTGTGTGTGTTGAGTTTGAGGAGTTCTTTATAGATCCTGGATATCAACCTTTTATCTGTACTGTCATTTTTAAAAATGTTTTAATGCTTTTAATTTTGGTCATTTTATTATACCCTTATTTCTCTATCTAGAAACTCAAAAAAACATGGGTTTGAAGGAATAACTTAAAGATACACAGTTGGCTTTTTAAAAAATACCTTAAAGTTATTAAAAATTCCATCTAAGGCTACAGAGAACTATTGAGTTGAGTTCCTTAGAGACAGGTGTCAAGTCTAATTCCAATTAATAAATTCATTGATTTCTTGAAGACTACAGTTAAGTAGGATGTCAGTCAAAAATGAAAGGTAATAGAAAACTCTTTGAAAGAGTATAATTAATTTTAATTTGGGGGGAGGGGAAAAAGGAGCTGTCATGTCATCAAAGAAAAGTAAAAGCTAATTTATACAAGAAGGAAGAAGCCAACTCCAGAATATACAAGAAAACTGAAAAAGCATCATCTAATAAAATTCCAGGCTGTAGCATGATCTTTTTTTTTGTAGGTTTTGGGGTTCACGAGCTTATTGCATAACCAATCAGATTATTGCATTTTAAGAAGGCATGAGTATCAATTATCTGAAGGCAAACTGGATATAGTTCAAAGGATAACGGTGAGGGGTACCTGGGTAGCTCAGTTGGTTAAGTGTTGGACTCTTGGTTTCAGTTCAGGTTGTGATCTCATGGGTCCTGAGATGGAATCTTGCATCCAGTTTCCGCTCCGAGCTCAGCCGGGAGTCCACTTGAGTCTCTCTGTGTCTGTCCCTCCGCCACTCACATGGGCACATACAGGTGCTCTTGGCACATGTGCTATCTCTCTCTAAAAAATAAATATTTTTGGGCGCCTGGGTGGCTCAGTGGGTTAAAGCCTCTGCCTTCGACTCAGGTCATGATCCCAGGGTCCTGGGATCGAGTCCCACATCGGGCTCTCTGCTCAGCGGCGAGCCTGCTTCCCTTCCTCTCTCTCTGCCTGCCCTCTGCCTACCTGTGATCTCTGTCTGTCAAATTAAATAAAATCTTAAAAAAAAAAAAAAACTTTTTTTGCTTTAAAAAAAAATAAATAAAAAAATAAAAAATAATTTTTTTTTAATTTTTTTTAAAGATTTTATCACAGAGAGAGAGAGAGCACAAGCAGGGGAGTGGCAGAGGGAGAGAAAGAAGCGGGCTCCCCACTGAGCAGGGAGCCTGATGGGGGACTTAACAGGAAGGACATTGGAATCATGACCTGAGCCCAAGGCAGCAGCTTAACCCATTGAGCCACTCTGGCGTTTCAAAAAAATAAATATATTTTTTAAAAAGTTAAAAAGAATAACAGTGTCTGTCTTATATTCTCAGTCTTCAAGAAAAAAAAATTGAAGTTAACAGATCTGTTCAGTCAGAAAGATAAAAGGGAGGCATAAAGAACAATGCTAATTATTTTCATTTGTCAATAAAAGTAGAGCAAAAAAAGAAAAGAGAAGGTTAAGTTAAATAAATTTTTAAAAAATTATATGACTATAGTATATAGTTATATAACAATATAATTTATAGTTATATAAGTATATATAACATATAATTTATTTAACTATTAATTATTAAACTCATAATTATTTAAAATGATTTAACTTATATAATTCATATTTATATAGCTATAACTGCATGATAGATAATCCCTAAGGAAATTCCAGATCACCTACATTATATCATCAAGCTGACATCTTTGCATTCAACTCTCTAAAGTGTTAAAGCAGAATTAAATCTGTCTTGCTCCAATGCGGAGGACCATATTA
Source organism: Martes martes (assembly GCF_963455335.1). Lineage (NCBI taxonomy): Eukaryota > Metazoa > Chordata > Mammalia > Carnivora > Mustelidae > Martes > Martes martes. Next base: position 53,789,312 of record NC_137902.1, read on the forward strand.
AGAGACAAACCTCAGCTCTTTTCCTGGCCGAAAGATTTGAAGTAGGAGACCAGAAGGCAAGAAGGCTTTCAATCAAACACTTTCTGGAACTAGAACACCCTTGACAGAGCAGATTGCTTTTTATCCTAATACCAGTTTTGCTTCTTGTTCTTTCTTCTGAGAAACTCTTATGTAAACTCAAAGATGAAAATTGACTCTTGATTTAATTAAGTCTAAGAAACTAAATGAGATATGTTCAATGGTGTTTCTTTTCATTTTATTATTCAGCTTTTGCCAATACGAAGTAGAATGTGAATAATAATAAATCTATAGTTTCTTATTTCATCCTTAGATGTTTTCAGCTTCAATTTCCAAAAATCATTAAATGGGTTATTAAACAGTACTTGTCTCTTTTAGGTATTTATAACTTAAAGAGCCAATAATATGTTTAAAGGTAAAAAATAAAAACCTATTAAGGTAACAATCCCCACTATAGAAAAATTGTAACTTTGCTATTTGGTTGTAATGATGAAATTATTTTACTAGTTCATGTTTTCTAAAAAATTTAAAGTACTTAGCCACCTTCTAAAATTCTGAGGAGAAAAAGCCATAGCAAGCATTATTTTCCCAGATACTTAAAAAAAGAGAGATCTATTACTTTAGCCATATAAAATATTTTTATTCTTCTTTCAAGTTATTTATTTTTATCCCTTTTCTTATTTCTTAAATCCAGACATCTGTTTCTTTTATAAAAATACTAAGTTGGGGTGCCTGGGTGACTCAGTTAAGTGTCTGACTTTTGATTTCCTCTAAGTTCATGATCTCAGGGTCCTGGGATGGAGCCCTACATCAGCCACCATGCTCAGCAGTAAGTCTGCTTGTCCCTCTCCCTCTGCCCCTCTCCTTATGCAAGAACGCGCATGTTCTCTCTCTCTCTCTCTCTCTCAAATAAATAAATAAAAAAAATCTTCAAAAAATTGAATTAGTACCATGATCCATCCAACCTACTAGTCTTTCTTTGCCTGGGACACCAAGGGATGTTTTAGGAAATGATCATTAATTTAAAAAAATAGAAATATATAAAAAATAATAGAATAAAAATTTAATTGCCTTTCAACAATTATTTATAAGTCACCCATGACTTGATATCAACACTTTTTAAAGCTAATTATATTTTCTGTCTGTATCATACACATTATGAAGTAGGTCCAGTATTTTGCTCTGATGAGAACAAGGTAGCTCTCAGGATGAATTAATTTAACAAGAAGATATGCAAAACCCAAAACCAAGCTCTGATTTAATTTCCTGCAATTCCCTTAACACCCTGTAACTCAAGTTTGCTATCATTTGTGGCTTATAGGTTCTTCAGCTGTGAAATTAGACTAAAAATACTAGGTATGGTAGAATGTCCATGGTGATATAAAGCTCCCTTGATGTTGTAAATTTAACCTTGATAATTATTCTATAAAAAGCATACAAAATAGTGCTTTTTTTGTTTCATATATTTTGGAGAATGAAGGAAAATGTTTTAAGAGTGATACTTTATTGCTTACAATATATGATTGTAGACATGACGTTTAGATATTCTTTTTTTTTTTAAGATTTTTTAATTTACTCATGAGAGGCAGAGAAAGAGAGTCAGAGGCAGAAGGAGAAGCCGGGTCCGCACTGAGCAGAGCCCAACGCAGGACTTGATTCCAGGATCCCGGGATCATGACCTGAGTGGAAGGCATACACCTAACCAACTGAACCACCCAGGTGCCCCTAGACATGACTTTTAAAAGGCATTGATTGGCACTTCTGAATCTGACCTTTTGGATTGGTAATTGAAGTGCAGAAAACTGTTAGAGATTGATATTTTTCTTTGATTTGCAGCTAGCTTTAGGATTCCAAAGTCAGTATGTTAGTGATATCTTTGCAATGCTGGGAAATCTCCGGGATTTTCCTGTCATCAATATATATGTATATTTAAGATTTTATTTATTTATTTGACAGAGAGAGAGAAAGAGATCACAAGTAGGCAGAGAGGCAAGCCAGGGCAGGGGGGCGGGGGGCGGGAAACAGGCTCCCTGCTGAGCAGAGAGCCCGATGCAGGCAGGGCTCAATCCCAGGACCCTGAGACCATGACCTGAGCTGAAGGCAGAGGCCTAACCCACTGAGCCACCCAGGTGCCCCTATCATCAACATCTTTAACTTTATATTCTAAGTTAATTTTAAACTGGGTGCAAGACAAAAAGAGCTCAAATAAATCATGAAGATTTGTTCTTTCTCTGGAAATTGTTCCTCAGTATGTCATTCATATAGTCTTATCAGCCATCTTTTAGTAGAACACAAATGCTTCTCAATTTATGAATGAGCTATGTACCAAGGTATCAAAAGTTCATAGGTCAGTTATTTGGAATTCAGAATGCAGTGATACTTTTTTTCCCCCCGTTTTGTACGCAACAGAATTCTTAAAATAGTGTTGAATGCAATAATAGTGAAATGAGAAGTAGTATGAAAGAAGATGATTGTGTGAATTGATAGTCACTGTTTAATCTGTACGTATCCTTCTAGCCACAGCACTCTTGGATATAGACCTCTAGCAATATGACGTATTTTAACCAAGGTTTGAGTACATACTACGTAAAGTGAAAATACTAGCCAACATTTCTTGAGAGGTTACATTGAGCCAGGCACTATTCTAAGTGCTTTATGTACAATATTTCATTTAATTTTCACAAGCTATGAGGTTGGTATTATAATTATCAATACTAAACAAACAAGGAAACTGAGACACAAAGAGATTAAGTAACTTGCCCAAAGAGGAGCTGAGATTTTATTCCAGGCAGTCTGCTTTCAGAGTCTGCTCTTAAAACTTGGATGAGCTTTCTAGAAGTTTTACTAAATGAGATGAACAAAATAGTGTTCTCCTGAGATGCTTACAAAGGTGAGATGAATGAACCACAGATTCTTGCACAGTGTTATAAGTACAGTACCAGACGTATTTTTATGGTGCAGTGGAAGTATAAAAGGGGACATGTAGATCAGTCTGTGAAGAGCGCACTATTTGAGTCATCTCTAGCCAAAATTCATTCTATACGAAGAATAGGTTGGTTAATTTTTATTCATCCTTTGTTCTGGTTGTAAGATAGATGAGAAAAGGCAGGGGAGCCCTGAGTCACACTGGGACTGGAGCCAGAAGAGGGTGAGAGAGAAAATGACCTTTCTTATCAGGTCCTTCCCAAACCAGGCTGAAATTAATGTGTCTCCCGGGTGTTCTTATTTTGGGAAAGGGACCCTGTGCCCTCAAGTCTGGATCTCTGGAAATCATCAAGAAACAGAAAGCAGGGGGCAGGATAAGAAAAGAGGCTTTCTCCAGATTTCTCCAACAGTAAGCTGGGCCCTAGGGCAGATCAAATTTGGCCTCCAACCCAGACTTAGAATGAAGAAATCTGGACTAAATGATGGGCAGGTTGTCTGAGCAGGCCTTTTCATTTTTCTTCCTCTTCGAACCATCTTCAGCCACAAAGGCCTTTCAGAATTGCAGTCTTTGGGATTCATGAACATTTAAATATAAAGAATTAGGGCTTTAAAGAATGACAGTTGTAGTCATGAGTAGAAAAAAAAAAAAAGAAGCTTTTTTTGTCCTTTTTCTTCACCCTTCTTTAAACTAATTTCTCAAATAACTCTAATAGATCTTTTTCTCTTTTAGAGGAAAAGGAGATTTTTTAAAAATAACTTTAGCCTCTAGCCTGCCATTCAGCCTTAGAGGAGTCTAGACAATGTCTTAGGAACCAGAGCCAGTTTTGCAGTAATTTGTGAATAAATAATGCATTATAGCCTGTTGAATTCAGACTCCAAGCAAATGCCACTTTAGAGGGTCATATATATTACATCAGGTTATTATCCTCCAAATTCAGTTAACAGCATAGAAAAGTTTTTTTTTCAAGTCTCCTTCATTTCTCCTTTTTCCTATTATAATAGAATGCCTTTTCTCCCTCCCCACCCACATTCTCCTCATTTGTTTTATATCAAATCTACCACATTAGCATGAATGGTTTTTATTAAAGCTTCTCGGACTAATGAAGTACAAGCTACGTCAGTCATTTTTTTAGCATTAAAAAAAGCCTCCAAATAAAGTAATGCCAAACATCTTTTTTAGGATGCCCCTTTTCTTCACCAGTCTTTCCTTGAAATCTCATATCCTGTCTACCTAGCAGAAAAATAAAGCCAAAAAATGTAACACTTGGGGTTTTTTGGCTTGGGTTTTTTGTTTTTACTACTCACAAAATTAGCGAGTCCTTAAGTATGTGCCAGACATTAGGTTAGGTACAAAAGCAGTTAGTTCCTGAATAGAAGGAGTTACAATCAGACTAGAAGTTAGACAGTTATTACAGCCCTGGAAGAAAAGTACAATAGAGGTATGCACACAGTAGGTGCACAGTAAATATTTGTCCATAGAATAATCAGTATACAGTGATGTCATTTGGATTTTAAGTTTTACACTATGACCTTGGGAGCCTTAATTTTTTCATATGTACAGTCATAGTAATATCTACCTCACAAAGTTGTCAGGAAGTCTTCCTGAGATAAGGAAGCAGCCAGGGCAATGCCTGACACCCGCCATGTGCTCTACGGTGGTTGGTTCATTTCCTCATTCCTTCATGGCCGCCTGCTTCTTGCTGAGCTGTTTGGTGTCCAGCTGCTCCACAGAGCACCTTCCCACAGACTGTTGGTGTCTCCTGCACTTCTTCCATTATCAGCACAGGAACTAAGGGAAGACCGGTGACCTGTGCTTCCTGACACCTCTGGCCAGTAGCCCATCTTGATATTTTCTGCAGCTTCATTGCCGTTAAAGTTTGAAAAGATTCCAGGAAATTGCCAACTTCATAGTCATTGGGTTGATTAGATTTGTAATCCCAAATCAGTGATTTACATTGTATCCAACTAGAAAAATAAGTGAGGTGTGTTGAATTCATTGTGCTGGAAATATTGCTCAGTGAGATGTTTAATAATATTTTTTATATTTCTGTGTAGATACATTTATGGAGCATGATGCCAGAAATTAAGGCAGAAACTGAAGTAGCTCCCTTGAATACAGGATTGGTCATTTTCTCTTTATTGAACATCCTATACAGAATTATGTATCTCTGTCATCATTGTTAAGAGTATTAATATATTTTAAAAAAGAGTATTAATATACTATATTTTCCTTTTAGTGTAGAAATAGTTCTCATGGGGGCACCTGGGTGGCTCAGTCGGTGAAGCGTCTGCCTTTGGCTCAGGTCATGATCTCAGGGTCCTGGGATCGAGTCCCATGTTGGGCTCCCTTCTCAGTGGGGAGTCTGCTTCTCTCTCTCCCTCTGACCCTCTCCTCTTTTGTGCACGCATGCTCTCTCTCAAATAAAATCTTTAAAAACAGAGCAGTAGTTCTCATGTATTTTCTGTACTGTTAAAGTTGGCAAAGTGAAAACTGAGAAGTTCTGGAAGCCTTTGCTGTAGTGGAATTACCTTCCCCATCTGGTAGCTTTTTTTGTTGTGGTAATTGTTTCTCTTTCTCTCTCTCTCTGTCTCTCCCTCTCTCTCTACTTCTCTCCCTCCCTTCCCCAACTCTCTCCCTCTTCCCTCTCTCTGTATAACAAAATGACATTTGGGATGAATTACTGTTCATAGGGCTAACTTAATGGTTGTTCTTGTCTGAGGTAACCTGTCTGATTCTGCAACTCCAGCTCTGGTGTCACTGCCACTGCTAGTGTAAACACCTGCTCAAGCTCTAGTGGTTTTGCAAAGTAAGAAGATAGTTTCTAACCCCTTCTCTCCAAAACTGGAGCATTACAGCTCTATTAGTTAGCTATTATTACCTAAGAAATTATCCCCAAACCTAGCAGCTTAAAACAAATATTCTATCACATGGTTTCTAAGGGACAGGAATCCGAGAGCAGCTTAGCTGGGTGGTTCTGGCCGTCTCTCCTGAGGGGCAGTCACGCCGTCAGCCCGAGCTACAGTGCTCTAAAAGCCTGACTAGGCTAGAGGATCCTCTGCCAAGCTCACTCACATGGCTGTGGGCAAAAGGCTTCAGTTCCTCACTCTGTGGATGTTGTCACAAGGCTCTCATGACATGGCAGCTGGCGCCTTGCACAGCATATGATCCAGGAGAGAGAAAATGGAACCAAGATGTCTTTTCTTACCTACTCTCAGGAGTGACATCCCTTTTGCTGCATTGTTTTCGCCACAAAGGCCCATCCTGGACCATTATGGGTGGAGACTACACAGGAGCATGATTATGAAGACCTGGGAACACAGGGGGACGTCTTTGTACAGACTACCACACGTATAAACTCACCACCTTCCCCAGAAGATAAGACTGGCCTTTGAAGGGCTGTAACAAAAACAGTTCCAGTGACATGCTGTCAACAGTCATGCTGTCTCATGGACACAGTGTCGTTGCACCCTTTTCTAGCAGTTGGCTCATTGTAGAGACTGACCCACCAGTTTATCTTTCAGCTCTGTGGTGATTTTATTTTCAGATGCCTTCCTGTCTGTCTGCACCACTTGGCACTGCTCAGGGTCACCCTAGTCTTCCCCATGTTTCATTAACTTTGAATCTAGTGAACAGAGTGGCAGCCTCATTCCTTTCCCTTGCTTCGTAGGAGTATCCAAGCACTGTATGTTAGTAGTTTGTCTCTGCTTCACCAGACACCCAGTCACATGTTCTTGCAATCCAGGCCATGCAAATGCTTGCTGTATTCCTTCCCATGCCCCTCCATCCCCAGAGGAATGCATCTTCTATGTAGCTTTTGAATTGATGAGGAGGGCTCCCCTAAAACTTCAGGATTCAATTTTTTTTTCCCCACGGAGTGGGGCTTAGTCCCTTTTATGCTATAAACCATGGTTTATTGCTCCCATTAGTGGCAGAAGTATTGAATACTTTAAATAAATCTCACTTTATGGCCAAAGCATTAGGATGTGTTTAGTTTCTATGCTTATAAATTTATTCCCTCAATTTAAGGAAAATGTCTTTAAAGATCACTCTCTAATTCAGTATCTATTATGAGAATAAATTTTTTCCATGATATTTTATAATCAACTTGGGAAATTCCCACTGACATAATGGTGGTGTGTTAAAAGCCTAACAAATTACTTTTTCACTCAAGATGTAAGGAATTTTACTCTCTGGTACATAGAATATGATACATATAGGGGCGCCTGGGTGGCTCAGTGGGTTAAGCCGCTGCCTTCAGCTCAGGTCATGATCTCAGGGTCCTGGGATCGAGTCCCGCATCGGGCTCTCTGCTCGGCAGGGAGCCTGCTTCCCTCTCTCTCTCTGCCTGCCTCTGTCTACTGTGATCTCTCTCTCTCTGTGTCAAATAAATAAATAAATAAATCTTTAAAAAGAAAAAAGAATATGATACATATAAAAATACTTAGATAATGTATCATTTAGTGTTAGCCTTCTGGGTGCCTGAAAATATTCATTTCTTAAGTGTGATGAATTTTGAATTTTTTTTTATTCATTCATTCAGTCATTCATTTATCTAGAGAGAGTGGGTGACAGAGGGCAGAGAGAGAGGGAGAGAGAGAATCTTAGGCAGGCTCCACACTGAGCCTAATCCAGGGCTCGATCTCACGACCCTGAGATCATGACCTGAGCTGAAATCAAGAGTCAGACACTTAACTGACTGAGCCAGCCAGGCATCCCTGAACTTTTAAAGCAGGAAGTAGTTACTCTCTAGCTACGCTTTTACATAATTTCCAGTTATTCACATAGTATAATCTCTCATCTTACCCATCTGTGATACTAATTAAAGAAATGGGAACAAAGTCTGCTGTCCATCAGGAATTCCCCTATCACCTCAAATTGAGCTAGAGTTTTTAAGGAACTTCTGGCATTTCGTGTTAAGTAAATGTGTATCAGGTTGAATCTGAGACTCGTTTTAAAATTTGGATCTAAAATAATGACTGGGATTCTTGTAATGCTCGAGAAATTATACTGGTTGGTTTACTGATTTTATCTCAGTCTGACTTCAGAAAGCCTATGAGGGATTTTTTTTTTCTCTGTGGATTCGAATTAAGTTTTATAGTTCACTTTAAATATATATATCTTTATGCTCTGACAGGGTTATGGTAGCTGGGGGAGCAATCTCTTTGGTTTTCCTCACTTGTGAGTATGTATAACCTTAGGTGTGATGTTATTGTGGTTTTACATTCGATTTCTGCCCAAGAATAATAATAAATTGTGGGGTTGGTTGATCCAGTGAGTATACTAAGTCCATTTATTTGGATGTGCAATCATTAACTCACCAAAGCTAATCAGATTTTAGATCTACTTTGTCAACTGTACCCGGGAGCCTATTCTCTTAGTGAAACATAATTAATTTCAAACCAGCAAAATGGAGCATAGGTTTCCAGTCCCTTCTAAACCTGCTTTATAGAGGTCATCCAAAATGACTCACCTTCCCACATTGATGTTTCAGTAGTCACCACATCCATCTGCCAGAGGGCTCAACAGGGCAGATCCTTAGAGCCGAGTAAAAGCTACATCATCTTGATAAGTGAATACTGCTAAGCTATAATTAGTATATGTCCAACCCTAGTTCCTAGATAGCTTCAAATATTTGAAATGCCTGCCTCTCTCTGCCAGTATTTGCTGGTAAATACATGATAGAACAATGTGCAGTTTTCCCCCTGATGTTACCATGGTGGCATAATTTTAGTGTATTCCGTGAGTTGGCTGTGATCGAAGATACCGGTTAACTTCCTCTCTGCCTCTATACTAAAAGCAGTGGAGTAGCCTTGGCCTCTGGTTTATGATTGTAGTCTTTACTGGTACTGCAAAGCCACAGACAGCATGTATCCTCCCTAGGTGATTTGGGGCTTATTGTTGCCGCCCAGCTACATGACAGCTGGAGGTGAGGAAGTAAGTATTTGAATTGTAGTAAAGGGATGGAATTGAGAATGACCAACTAATATTAGTATCTCAAGTAGCTCCTCAAGTTAAATACCCTTGAAAGTGGGGGATCTCTGCCATCTGGGGGAGCTACAGGAGATGATAAGAGCAGCTTCTTTAATAGTTGCCTCGGCCCTATTACCTTGCATTGGCCATTCACAGTGATGTATTGGGTGTTTCAAATCTAATAGGACCCCAAGAAGGAAAGATACTGAAAGTAATTTAAATATTTAAGAGAGTATAATTTCAAATGTAAACATTCTGCCAGGACCAGCAAGAGCAAGACCTGCTGGACAGAAATGAGGAGTCATCTTACTTTCTTTCAGTAAAGGCTTAGGGTTAAGCAGCAAGAAAGTCAAGCAACCATAGGCTTTGCACGTAGCTAGAATCACACACTTAGAAAAATGTGTGCAAAGCAAGAAAGAACATAATTAGGCCCAGATCTCTTCATCAGGAAAGAACCTACTTAAGCCCATATCTCTTCATCACACCCACTCCTGCAGTCACTGTCAATACCATCATCTCGTCCAACCACTTCTGTCCATCTCTGCCACCATTCTAGCCCAAACTGCACTCATCTTCTGCCTGGAATACTTCATTTGCCTCCTTACTAGTCTTACAATAGCCACTCTTGCTGTCCTTATCCTTTTTAGAATAAAGACTTAAACCCATGCCTAGAGTCTCGGTATTATTTGAGCTCTGCAGCTGCCTCCTCCAAATTCATCTCATACCAATCAGTCTTCCACCTCAGGGCCTTTGTTACTACTGTTGATTTGCCTGGGCACTCTCCTCCTCCTTTCCCTTCTGCTAGTTACCTCAGAGCTCAGATACTCCTCACTCAATCAAGGAAGTCTTTCCTGCTTCCCCGTCTTCCAAACCCAAATTGGACCATATTTTTATATTAGATGTTTCCAAAGCACCGTGTACTTTTTCTTAACGTCACTTAATAACATAGTCATCTGATTTTTTTCATATCTTGTGTCTCTGGATGTTGTCATTACAGAAAACATCAACTAATAACTATTTATGATGCTATCTCCTCTTGAATATAATCTAGCAGTGTTGTAACTTTAAATTACCTGTTTTTTTTTCTATTTATTAGGAATATGTACACTTATGTGACCTTAATATCAATCTCTAGTCATGGCTTTGTAAAATCATTTTTTTCTAGAAACAATATTATGCAATTTTGTCATGACTGTAATCATGCCAGTAATACACATCCTTGTAGAGTTATTTAATTTTATTATTTTTTATTTTATTTTATTTTATTTTATTTTATTTTATTTTGTGGGGGAGAGAGAGAGAATCCCAAGCAGACTCCATGCCCAGGGTACAGCTCGATGTGGGACTTGATCTCATGACACTGAGATCATGACCTTAGCTGAAATCAAGAGTTGGATGCTTAACCAACTGAGCCATCCAGGTGCCCCTCCATGTAGAGTAATTTTAAAATCTACCAGGCTGTGTTGTAGTCTTCACATCTCAAGTTCCTTTTACATAAATGGAGACTATAGCTAATATACCTATCTCAAGGGTAATTATGAGACTCAAATAAGAGAATGAATAGGAAACATTTTGTACATTATTATCCCTAAGTCCATTTGTTTATATCCCATATGTAGTAACTACAGGACTTATAATGTATTCTTACAGCTCCTATTTCCATAAATTTTTGTCTAAGTCCAGTTTCAATGGGAAAAGAGAGTTTATCATTTAACTTTCCATGCCCTAAACTTAGTTCCACTCCTGCTGCTTTTCCTCCTCATAAATATGCAAAATGTGAAGGTGAGAGCAGAAAGGAGAGTTAAGAGAATTACTGAACTGTTTTTCTTTCCTTTTTCCATTTCTTTTCTGTATTGTCTTTCTAGAGAACGAGGTTTGTTTCTCTTTAAGTAGAACTGAAGTTAACAGAAGCAAGTGTGACCCCCAGTTATTATTTGTAGCTGACATTTATTGTTGCTAATAATACTATTACAAATAGCTGACATTTATTCTGCTCTTAGTATGTGCTAGGTGGGTGTGGTACTACCATATTTCATGGAATCTAAAACATAAACAGTGGAAAAAAAGAAAAAACAACAGTGGGAAGAGAGAGCATGATTTTATGTGCCACTAAGAAAGAAAAAAAAAAGCTGTCAAGTAAACCATGATAAAAATGTCTCTTTACACCAAAAATATTGGTTAATATCCATTAAAATGCTCCCATAACTTAAGATATATTATGTATCACTCTTGTACACACATTAAAGGGAATTATGAACAAAATAAATTGGTCTGAAACTTCATCATATTCAGGTCCAACACTTCTAAATTTCTCTTTGACTGAAAATCTGTGTTTTTCCACACAGTACTGTCCTTTGAGCTCTCAAGAGCATTAGTAATGCAGCATTTCTTAAAGGAACACTGCACTGCTACCTGGGATTTTCTTCTGAGCCATGGGTCAGTGTTCTGACCCATGTACAGTGTTCTACACACTGTAACGTACTCATACAGCCAGTGACAATGTCACAGCTGCTGCCTAGCCAACATCAATTGTAAAAGTATACTGAGTTTAGAGGTATTAAATGTAAAAAATATAAGTAAATGCATCTTCGGAAAGATAAGTTAGGGTGATTATTTCTCAAGCATTATCTGACTTAACTCCCACAATAATCCCAAGAGGAAAGTACTTATTACACCAATCTTACAAATAAGGGAACCAAAGCTTGAAAGGTTACATAAATTGCTCGGGCGGTGACCAAGAAACACCAGACTCAAGTCAGTCTGCACAACCTGAATTCTTTTTTTTTTTTTTTAAGATTTTTATTTATTTGAGAGAGAACACAAGCAGGTTAAGGGGCAGAGGGAGAAGCAGGCTCCTTGCTGAGCAGGGAACCAGACCTGGGGCTTGATCCCAGGACCCTGAGATTATGACCTGAGCCGAAGACAGACGCGTAACCAACTGAGCCACCCAGGCGCCCCACAACCTGAATTCTTGCCACTGAAACATACTGGCTTCATTTATATTCCCCATATAATTAAGATCTCTGGTGTGGATACAGGAGAAATATCCTAATCCTTCCAGAACAGGGAGTGGGATGCCTGGATGGTGCAAATGGTTGAGCATCCAGCTCTTGGTTTCGGCTCTGGTTATGATCTCAGGGTCATGAGATTGAGCCCTACGTGGGGCTTTGTGCTTGGTGTGGAGACCGCTTGGGATTCTCTGTGTCTTCCTCTGCCCTTCCCCTCTTCCATGTGCACATTCTCTCTGTCTCTTTCGCTCTCTGTAAAATAAGTCTTTAAAAAAAAAAAAAACAAAACAGGGAGTATATAGTGCTGCGTAAAGTATTTCTCAGAGGCTATCAAACTAGAAGTTTAGTGAATAAAGACTAAACGGAAGGATTCCTTCATGTCTTCAGCCGACTGTAGGTACTACAATCTAATCTAATTCTGATTGGTGGATCTGTGTGTTTTAGTAAAAATATTCTTATTTTCTTAATGGACTAAACTGTGGCTATAATGATTTTTCAACATCTACCCTGGCTTGAATCTTATGCAAGCTGATGATATGGTAATTTTCTAATATAAATGACAGAAGAAGGGAAAACTCACTGATGGGTTTTTGTGGTTTTCTCTGGAACGAATAAATGTACCTGCCATTCTCACCTCATTTATCATCCCAGCATAATTTCAAACTGAGTACAAATTGTTTTGGCCTGTGGAGTCTGACATCCGCTGTTTTGTCTGCATCCTCCTGTGTGCTTAATTTACCTATTTTTATTGTTTCTTTTAGTTTGTTAGATGTGAACTAGTACTATTGAGAAATTTTATACAGTGAGGGGAGGCACCCCTCTCCTCACACAGTCAGAAATCTGCAATACAACTTTTGATTCCCCAAAAACTTAACGACTAACAGCCTACTGTTGACTAGAAACCTTACCGGTAACAAAAACAGTCCATTAACACATATTTTGTATGTTATACATATTATGACTGAACTTTCAGCAAAGTAAGCTAGAGAAAAGAAATTGTTATTGAAAAAAAGCATAAGGAAGAGGCTAGCTCAGTTGGTAGAGCATGTGATTCTAGATCTCAGGGTCATGAGTGCAAGCCACTATTGGATGTGGAACCTACCTAGATAAAGAAAAAGAAAATCATAAGGAAGAGAAAATACATTTACAGTCTTGTACTGTATTTATCAAAAAATTCTGTGTATTAAATGGACATGTGCTGTTCAAACCCATATTGTCCGAGGGTCAGCTGTATATATAACTGCACTCAGGTAAAGAAGCAAATGGAGCTTCATAGTAGAGCCCACATCTAATCATATACTTCAAACTCTAAGGGCAACTTTAGGACTTTTTTTCCCCTAAATTACCCTAAATAGAATAATTACCAATTCTAAAGAAGTGGCACAGTCTCTCCTTAGGTATTCAAGAGCGTAGGCTGGAAAGCATGTCTTATGCTCCTACTAGATAATAAATAGGAAACTGGTAAGTGATCTTATAAATGAGCACATGCTGTGTGCTCACAGATCTGGGTATGACACAGTAAATTTTCATTGAGCACATGCTGTGTGGCAATGACACAGTAAAATATACAAGGCATACGCTCCTTCAAAAAGTGTATAATGTTATGAGAGAGATAGAGGCTTGTTAAAAAATAAAGGATAGTATAATACAAAACATACTCTTCTATGAGATCTAGACCTTACCTACTGTAGGAGCTCTGAAGACTCAGGAAAGTTGAGTATATTTTGGAATAATCAGCAGGGCTGTGAAGAGACATTGAGTTCAGTGAAGGACAGGGTTTGTGTTGCTAGATAAGAAGGGGAACAACTTCCCAGGAAGGGAAAATAACATAAAGAAAAACCCAAATGCTGAACATAAAACAACTCTTTTTCTGGAGCCAGGAGGGAGCCCAAGTCCTTTCACAGCTGATAAAGTTTCCTTTGGAATATAGAAGGTCTGAAATTGATTGGATTCCCCTAGCTATAGAAAGACTTTTGTGTTTATGTTTTATTGCTGTGAAAAAGCATTAGGCACATGATCGTCCCAGCTTGGGGGACATGTTACGTATTTTAGTGAGTTGATGGCTAATTTACATCATGCTGGGGCCCACTAAAGATTAATATCCTCCTTGCCTCTGTTATACAAGTTTTGATATTCTGATCATTTGCCAGTGATTACTGCCTACTGACTTAGAGAGTTTTCTCCCATTATAATAATGGGAGAAATTACCCATATTCTCCTATGAAAATGTTAACATGAAGAAACTGGTGCCTCTCTCCCCAAGATTGCTATTAGAAAGTATTTGATTTCGTTTTTTATTTTCCTTTTTTCTTGCAATTTCTTCATGAAATTTTTGTATCTTTATTCTTTTTTTTTTAAGATCTTATTTATATGAGAGAGAGAGAGAGAGAGCATGGGGGGGTGGGAGGGTCAGAGGGAGAAGCAGACTCCCTACCAAGCAGGGACCCCGATGCGGAACTTGATCCCAGGACTCCAGGATGATGGCAGTCGCCCAACCAATTGAGCCACCCAGGCTCCCTGTGTCTTTATTCTATTGATATGATATATTACAGTAATTGATTTTCAGGTGTTAAACTACCTTCTTATTTATGGGATAAATTCCACTTGGTCATAGTATATAATCCTTTTTGTATGTTGCTAGGTTTGGTTTGCTGGTATTTTACGGAGACTCATTTTTCTTTATTCAGTCACTCACTGTGATGAGGAAATGATCAACTGTGAATACACCAAGGCCAAAGTAAATTGTTTATCTTAACTGTCATCATTATTTTTTAACAGCTTTTCACACTGGCTGCTGTCTTCCACAGTTTGCCACACCTTTAGGTAAAGTCGGCACATCAAGGCTTGTAGAGTGGTCATTAAGTGTCAAGTAAAGAACAAGCTAAATCTCCAGCTGTCTTATGAATGCTGACATGCTGTCAGCAATGCTAGGACAAAAACAGTATGGAAAAATGTATTTTTCACCTTGACAGTGGATCCCAGAGAGCTATCTAAGAAAGGATGAAGTCAGAGGAAAACAGTGACATGCGGTGAAAGGAAACAGCACTTTGCTTTCCTACTACAATTAGTCCTTGGTTCTTATCTTTTAAAATTGGAGCTTTTATATTTTTTTCCAACAGTCAGATTGTCTCCAAAACTCTTGTGATCTCCTATGAAAAGAAGAATGTCCTTGAACTCTGAATAAATGCTGAGCCTCAACTCTCAAAGGAACACATTAACACAGACAGACTTCTTTCTCTGTTGCTGTGATTTAGAGTAAAATGGTTATTTGAAAGCAGAAATTGGTTATGATAAGATCTGCTTGCTGAAAGAGTTATCTTAAAGGAAAAATAACTTGAGACTAATCCTATATACCAATTCCATGTGGAACCATTAACTTCATAGATTGATTGGAATATTAAATAGCAGTTAATTTTGCCAGAATCTCTTGTTCATATTGGTCAAAGTCTTATCTTAGGGAAAAACAGCCACACAAATTTTGTGTAATTAAGAATTCCATGTGAGTTAATGTATGGAAAGCACTTAGAACAGGATCTGGCACACAGTAAGTACTATATAAATGTTTGTATTGTGGATGATAGAGTATGGATTATTCTTTAACAACCTAAGAAATTTTTTCAAGTAAGTGTATTAGCCCTTTTATGCCTTCTTTTTCTCTGGTGCTGAACTATGATTTTTTCCCTGCTTTCTCCCTTGTTCAATATTCGGTTATATACCTTTAAACAAAACAAAGGGAGTTAACTGGACTGCATTTACTTGAGATTATTAGGCTTAAACCACCCCATGTTAGTCTAAATTCCCATTCAGACTAGTTTCAAAGTCAGCAGGCTGGAGGATTTTTTAAAACAAACTTAAGCTGATAATCTTTTTTGTTCTGAGGATTTAATCCCTTTGGTTGGTATTGAGAGATATGTTTTAATATTTTGCTATTTTTTTAAGGATTTATTTATTTTAGAGAAAGTACAAGGGGGAAGGGCAGAGGGAGAAAGAATCTCAAGCAGACTCCACACTGAGCACAGAACCCAACGTGGGGCTCAATCGCATCATGCTGACCTCATCACCTGCAGTCATGACCTGAGCTGAAACCAAGAGTCACACGCTCAACAGACTGTGCCATCCAGGCACCCCTGTTTTCTTTTTTTAAATGAAGAAAACATAAGTCAATACTTAGCTTCTTATCTCACAAGGAAAGAGTTGCTAGATATAAACCAGCAAAATAATTCATAAAGAAAAAGATCCATGCATTTCACTGCAATAAAGATTTAATACATTTCAAAAAATAAAACTTCTATGCATAAAACAAATTATATTAATAAAGCAAGTATTTTATTTTTTAAAGCAACTATTTTAATCTTATAAATTAATGAGACAAATATGAGCATTTCTACTAAAAAAAAAATAGGCAAAGAACATACACAAAAAATTCAAAGGAAGAACTAGAAATGGCCAGTCCATGTGTTAGAAAAATTCTCATCAGCCTCACTAGTAATCAAAGAAATATTCATTCAGATAAGTTACCATTTGGGATGCCTGGGGGGTTCAGTAAGTTAAGTAACTGCCTTCAGCTCAGGTCATGATCTCAAGATCCTGGGAGGGAGTCCTCCGTTGGGCTCCTGGCTCAGCAGGGAGTCTGCTTCTTCCTCTCTCCCTCCCCCCCCCCCGACTCATGCTGTCTCTCTCTCTTTTTCTCTCTCTCAGATAAATGAAATCTTTACTATTTTTTCCCTAGTAATAATACTTTTTATTATCATGCTTGATATTGTCAAGTATACCAAGAAATAGGTATTCACATATACTACTGGGACTGTAAATTGAAATATCTTCCTGGAAATTAATTTGGTAATATGAATTAAGAGCACTAAAGACTTTATACCTACCACTTTTCAACACACTAGAGTGGGCAAAAAATTAAAATTCTG